>NC_079211.1:55040397-55340397 GCF_029633865.1 Lampris incognitus | reverse complement strand
TAGTAAGGATAGATAGTAAGGATAGATAATTGGGAGACATAATTGGGATAGATAGTAAGGATAGATAATTGGGATAGATAGTATGGATATATAGTAAAGATAGATAGTAAGGATATATAGTAAGAATAGATAATTGGGATAGATAGTAAGGATAGATAATTGGGAGACATAATTGGGATAGATAGTAAGGATAGATAATTGGGATAGATAGTAAGGATAGATAGTAAGGATAGATAATTGGGGATAGATAGTAAGGATAGATAGTAAGGATATATAGTATAGATAGATAATTGGGATAGATAGTAAGGATAGATAATTGGGAGACATAATTGGGATAGATAGTAAGGATAGATAATTGGGATAGATAGTAAGGATAGATAGTAAGGATAGATAATTGGGATAGATAGTAAGGATAGATAGTAAGGATAGATAGTATAGATAGATAATTGGGATAGATAGTAAGGATAGTAAGGATAGATAATTGGGATAGATAGTTAGGATAGATAGTAAGGACAGATAATTGGGATAGATAGTAAGGAGAGATAATTGGGAGAGATAATTGGGATAGATAGTGAGGATAGATAATTGGGAGAGATAGTAAGGAGAGATAATTGGGAGAGATAATAAGGATAGATGGGAAGGATATATAGTAAGGACAGATAGTAAGGATAGATAGTAAGGACAGATAATTGGGAGAGATGATTGGGAGAGATAATTGGGAGAGATAATAAGGATAGATGGGAAGGATAGATAGTAAGGATAGTAAGGATAGATAGTAAGGATAGATAATTGGGATAGACAGTAAGGATAGATAATTGGGATAGATAGTAAGGATAGATTGTAAGGATAGTAAGGATAGATAATTGGGATAGATAGTAAGGATAGATAGTAAGGATAGTAAGGATATATAATTGGGATAGATAGTAAGGATAGATAGTAAGGACAGATAATTGGGATAGATAGTAAGGATAGATAATTGGGATAGATAGTGAGGATAGATAATTGGGATAGATAGTAAGGATAGATAATTGGGCGACATAATTGGGATAGATAGTAAGGATAGATAGTAAGGATAGATAATTGGGATAGATAGTAAGGATAGATAGTAAGGATAGATAATTGGGAGACATAATTTGGATAGATAGTAAGGATAGATAGTAAGGATAGATAATTGGGAGACATAATTGGGATATATCGTAAGGATAGATAATTGGGATAGATAGTAAGGATAGATAGTAAGGATAAATAGTAAGGATAGATAATTGGGATTGATATTAAGGATATATAGTAAGGATAGATAGTAAGGATAGATAATTGGGAGACATAATTGGGATAGATATTAAGGATAGATAATTGGGAGACATAATTGGGATAGATAGTAAGGATAGATAATTGGGATAGATAGTGAGGATAGATAGTAAGGACAGATAATTGGGATAGATAGTAAGGAGAGATAATTGGGAGAGATAATTGGGATAGATAGTGAGGATAGATAATTGGGAGAGATAGTAAGGAGAGATAATTGGGAGAGATAATAAGGATAGATGGGAAGGATAGATAGTAAGGACAGATAGTAAGGATAGATAGTAAGGACAGATAATTGGGAGAGATGATTGGGAGAGATAATTGGGAGAGATAATAAGGATAGATGGGAAGGATAGATAGTAAGGATAGTAAGGATAGATAGTAAGGATAGATAATTGGGATAGACAGTAAGGATAGATAATTGGGATAGATAGTAAGGATAGATTGTAAGGATAGTAAGGATAGATAATTGGGATAGATAGTAAGGATAGATAGTAAGGACAGATAATTGGGATAGATAGTAAGGATAGATAGTAAGGATAGATAATTGGGAGACATAATTTGGATAGATAGTAAGGATAGATAGTAAGGATAGATAATTGGGAGACATAATTGGGATAGATAGTAAGGATATATAATTGGGATAGATAATTGGGATAGATAGTAAGGATAGATATTAAGAATAGATAATTGGGATAGATAGTAAGGATAGATAGTAAGGATAGATAATTGGGATAGATAGTAAGGGTAGTAAGGATATAAAATTGGGATAGATAGTGAGGATAGTTAGCAAGGACAGATAATTGGCATAGATAATTGGGACAGATAGTAAGGATAGATAGTAAGGATAGATAATTGGGATAGATAGTAAGGATAGATAATTGGGAGAGATAGTAAGGATAGATAATTGGGATAGATAATTGGGATAGATAGTAAGGATAGATAATTGGGAGACATAATTGGTATAGATAGTAAGGATAGATAATTGGGATAGATAGTAAGGATAGATAGTAAGGATAGATAATTGGGATAGATAGTAAGGATAGATAGTAAGGATAGATAGTATAGATAGATAATTGGGATATATAGTAAGGATAGATAGTAAGGATAGATAATTGGGAGACATAATTGGGATAGATAGTAAGGATAGATAATTGGGATAGATAGTAAGGATAGATAGTAAGGATAGATAATTGGGATAGATAGTAAGGATAGATAGTAAGGATAGATAATTGGGATAGATAGTAAGGATAGATAGTAAGGATAGATAGTATAGATAGATAATTGGGATATATAGTAAGGATATATAGTAAGGATAGATAATTGGGAGACATAATTGGGATAGATAGTAAGGATAGATAATTGGGATAGATAGTAAGGATAGATAGTAAGGACAGATAATTGGGATAGATAGTAAGGAGAGATAATTGGGAGAGATAATTGGGATAGATAGTGAGGATAGATAATTGGGAGAGATAGTAAGGAGAGATAATTGGGAGAGATAATAAGGATAGATGGGAAGAATAGATAGTAAGGACAGATAGTAAGGATAGATAGTAAGGACAGATAATTGGGAGAGATGATTGGGAGAGATAATTGGGAGAGATAATAAGGATAGATGGGAAGGATAGATAGTAAGGATAGTAAGGATAGATAGTAAGGATAGATAATTGGGATAGACAGTAAGGATAGATAATTGGGATAGATAGTAAGGATAGATTGTAAGGATATTAAGGATAGATAATTGGGATAGATAGTAAGGATAGATAGTAAGGATAGTAAGGATAGATAATTGGGATAGATAGTAAGGATAGATAGTAAGGACAGATAATTGGGATAGATAGTAAGGATAGATATTTGGGATAGATAGTGAGGATAGATAATTGGGATAGATAGTAAGGATAGATAATTGGGCGACATAATTGAGATAGATAGTAAGGATAGATAGTAAGGATAGATAATTGGGATAGATAGTAAGGATAGATAGTAAGGATAGATAATTGGGAGACATAATTTGGATAGATAGTAAGCATAGATAGTAAGGATAGATAATTGGGAGACATAATTGGGATAGATAGTAAGGATAGATAATTGGGATAGATAGTGAGGATAGATAGTAAGGATAGATAATTGGGAGACATAATTGGGATATATCGTAAGGATAGATAATTGGGATAGATAGTAAGGATAGATAGTAAGAATAAATAGTAAGGATAGATAATTGGGAGTGATATTAAGGATATATAGTAAGGATAGATAGTAAGGATAGATAATTGGGAGACATAATGGGGATAGATATTAAGGATAGATAATTGGGAGACATAATTTGGATAGATAGTAATGATAGATAGTAAGGATAGATAATTGGGAGACATAATTGGGATAGATAGTAAGGATAGATAATTGGGATAGATAGTGAGGATAGATAGTAAGGACAGATAATTGGGATAGATAGTAAGGAGAGATAATTGGGAGAGATAATTGGGATAGATAGTGAGGATAGATAATTGGGAGAGATAGTAAGGAGAGATAATTGGGAGAGATAATAAGGATAGATGGGAAGGATAGATAGTAAGGACAGATAGTAAGGATAGATAGTAAGGACAGATAATTGGGAGAGATGATTGGGAGAGATAATTGGGAGAGATAATAAGGATAGATGGGAAGGATAGATAGTAAGGATAGTAAGGATAGATAGTAAGGATAGATAATTGGGATAGACAGTAAGGATAGATAATTGGGATAGATAGTAAGGATAGATTGTAAGGATAGTAAGGATAGATAATTGGGATAGATAGTAAGGATAGATAGTAAGGACAGATAATTGGGATAGATAGTAAGGATAGATAGTAAGGATAGATAATTGGGAGACATAATTTGGATAGATAGTAAGGATAGATAGTAAGGATAGATAATTGGGAGACATAATTGGGATAGATAGTAAGGATATATAATTGGGATAGATAATTGGGATAGATAGTAAGGATAGATAGTAAGAATAGATAATTGGGATAGATAGTAAGGATAGATAGTAAGGATAGATAGTAAGGATAGATAATTGGGATAGATAGTAAGGGTAGTAAGGATAGAAAATTGGGATAGATAGTGAGGATAGATAGTAAGGACAGATAATTGGGATAGATAATTGGGACAGATAGTAAGGATAGATAGTAAGGATAGATAATTGGGATAGATAGTAAGGATAGATAATTGGGAGAGATAGTAAGGATAGATAATTGGGATAGATAATTGGGATAGATAGTAAGGATAGATAATTGGGAGACATAATTGGTATAGATAGTAAGGATAGATAATTGGGATAGATAGTAAGGATAGATAGTAAGGATAGATAATTGGGATAGATAGTAAGGATAGATAGTAAGGATAGATAGTATAGATAGATAATTGGGATATATAGTAAGGATAGATAGTAAGGATAGATAATTGGGAGACATAATTGGGATAGATAGTAAGGATAGATAATTGGGATAGATAGTAAGGATAGATAGTAAGGATAGATAATTGGGATAGATAGTAAGGATAGATAGTAAGGATAGATAATTGGGATAGATAGTAAGGATAGATAGTATAGATAGATAATTGGGATATATAGTAAGGATATATAGTAAGGATAGATAATTGGGAGACATAATTGGGATAGATAGTAAGGATAGATAATTGGGATAGATAGTAAGGATAGATAGTAAGGACAGATAATTGGGATAGATAGTAAGGAGAGATAATTGGGAGAGATAATTGGGATAGATAGTGAGGATAGATAATTGGGAGAGATAGTAAGGAGAGATAATTGGGAGAGATAATAAGGATAGATGGGAATAATAGATAGTAAGGACAGATAGTAAGGATAGATAGTAAGGACAGATAATTGGGAGAGATGATTGGGAGAGATAATTGGGAGAGATAATAAGGATAGATGGGAAGGATAGATATTAAGGATAGTAAGGATAGATAGTAAGGATAGATAATTGGGATAGACAGTAGGGATAGATAATTGGGATAGATAGTAAGGATAGATTGTAAGGATATTAAGGATAGATAATTGGGATAGATAGTAAGGATAGATAGTAAGGATAGTAAGGATAGATAATTGGGATAGATAGTAAGGATAGATAGTAAGGACAGATAATTGGGATAGATAGTAAGGATAGATATTTGGGATAGATAGTGAGGATAGATAATTGGGATAGATAGTAAGGATAGATAATTGGGCGACATAATTGAGATAGATAGTAAGGATAGATAGTAAGGATAGATAATTGGGATAGATAGTAAGGATAGATAGTAAGGATAGATAATTGGGAGACATAATTTGGATAGATAGTAAGGATAGATAGTAAGGATAGATAATTGGGAGACATAATTGGGATAGATAGTAAGGATAGATAATTGGGATAGATAGTGAGGATAGATAGTAAGGATAGATAATTGGGAGACATAATTGGGATATATCGTAAGGATAGATAATTGGGATAGATAGTAAGGATAGATAGTAAGAATAAATAGTAAGGATAGATAATTGGGAGTGATATTAAGGATATATAGTAAGGATAGATAGTAAGGATAGATAATTGGGAGACATAATTGGGATAGATATTAAGGATAGATAATTGGGAGACATAATTTGGATAGATAGTAATGATAGATAGTAAGGATAGATAATTGGGAGACATAATTGGGATAGATAGTAAGGATAGATAATTGGGATAGATAGTGAGGATAGATAGTAAGGACAGATAATTGGGATAGATAGTAAGGAGAGATAATTGGGAGAGATAATTGGGATAGATAGTGAGGATAGATAATTGGGAGAGATAGTAAGGAGAGATAATTGGGAGAGATAATAAGGATAGATGGGAAGGATAGATAGTAAGGACAGATAGTAAGGATAGATAGTAAGGACAGATAATTGGGAGAGATGATTGGGAGAGATAATTGGGAGAGATAATAAGGATAGATGGGAATAATAGATAGTAAGGACAGATAGTAAGGATAGATAGTAAGGACAGATAATTGGGAGAGATGATTGGGAGAGATAATTGGGAGAGATAATAAGGATAGATGGGAAGGATAGATATTAAGGATAGTAAGGATAGATAGTAAGGATAGATAATTGGGATAGACAGTAGGGATAGATAATTGGGATAGATAGTAAGGATAGATTGTAAGGATATTAAGGATAGATAATTGGGATAGATAGTAAGGATAGATAGTAAGGATAGTAAGGATAGATAATTGGGATAGATAGTAAGGATAGATAGTAAGGACAGATAATTGGGATAGATAGTAAGGATAGATATTTGGGATAGATAGTGAGGATAGATAATTGGGATAGATAGTAAGGATAGATAATTGGGCGACATAATTGAGATAGATAGTAAGGATAGATAGTAAGGATAGATAATTGGGATAGATAGTAAGGATAGATAGTAAGGATAGATAATTGGGAGACATAATTTGGATAGATAGTAAGGATAGATAGTAAGGATAGATAATTGGGAGACATAATTGGGATAGATAGTAAGGATAGATAATTGGGATAGATAGTGAGGATAGATAGTAAGGATAGATAATTGGGAGACATAATTGGGATATATCGTAAGGATAGATAATTGGGATAGATAGTAAGGATAGATAGTAAGAATAAATAGTAAGGATAGATAATTGGGAGTGATATTAAGGATATATAGTAAGGATAGATAGTAAGGATAGATAATTGGGAGACATAATTGGGATAGATATTAAGGATAGATAATTGGGAGACATAATTTGGATAGATAGTAATGATAGATAGTAAGGATAGATAATTGGGAGACATAATTGGGATAGATAGTAAGGATAGATAATTGGGATAGATAGTGAGGATAGATAGTAAGGACAGATAATTGGGATAGATAGTAAGGAGAGATAATTGGGAGAGATAATTGGGATAGATAGTGAGGATAGATAATTGGGAGAGATAGTAAGGAGAGATAATTGGGAGAGATAATAAGGATAGATGGGAAGGATAGATAGTAAGGACAGATAGTAAGGATAGATAGTAAGGACAGATAATTGGGAGAGATGATTGGGAGAGATAATTGGGAGAGATAATAAGGATAGATGGGAATAATAGATAGTAAGGACAGATAGTAAGGATAGATAGTAAGGACAGATAATTGGGAGAGATGATTGGGAGAGATAATTGGGAGAGATAATAAGGATAGATGGGAAGGATAGATATTAAGGATAGTAAGGATAGATAGTAAGGATAGATAATTGGGATAGACAGTAGGGATAGATAATTGGGATAGATAGTAAGGATAGATTGTAAGGATATTAAGGATAGATAATTGGGATAGATAGTAAGGATAGATAGTAAGGATAGTAAGGATAGATAATTGGGATAGATAGTAAGGATAGATAGTAAGGACAGATAATTGGGATAGATAGTAAGGATAGATATTTGGGATAGATAGTGACGATAGATAATTGGGATAGATAGTAAGGATAGATAATTGGGCGACATAATTGAGATAGATAGTAAGGATAGATAGTAAGGATAGATAATTGGGATAGATAGTAAGGATAGATAGTAAGGATAGATAATTGGGAGACATAATTTGGATAGATAGTAAGGATAGATAGTAAGGATAGATAATTGGGAGACATAATTGGGATAGATAGTAAGGATAGATAATTGGGATAGATAGTGAGGATAGATAGTAAGGATAGATAATTGGGAGACATAATTGGGATATATCGTAAGGATAGATAATTGGGATAGATAGTAAGGATAGATAGTAAGAATAAATAGTAAGGATAGATAATTGGGAGTGATATTAAGGATATATAGTAAGGATAGATAGTAAGGATAGATAATTGGGAGACATAATTGGGATAGATATTAAGGATAGATAATTGGGAGACATAATTTGGATAGATAGTAATGATAGATAGTAAGGATAGATAATTGGGAGACATAATTGGGATAGATAGTAAGGATAGATAATTGGGATAGATAGTGAGGATAGATAGTAAGGACAGATAATTGGGATAGATAGTAAGGAGAGATAATTGGGAGAGATAATTGGGATAGATAGTGAGGATAGATAATTGGGAGAGATAGTAAGGAGAGATAATTGGGAGAGATAATAAGGATAGATGGGAAGGATAGATAGTAAGGACAGATAGTAAGGATAGATAGTAAGGACAGATAATTGGGAGAGATGATTGGGAGAGATAATTGGGAGAGATAATAAGGATAGATGGGAAGGATAGATAGTAAGGATAGTAAGGATAGATAGTAAGGATAGATAATTGGGATAGACAGTAAGGATAGATAATTGGGATAGATAGTAAGGATAGATTGTAAGGATAGTAAGGATAGATAATTGGGATAGATAGTAAGGATAGATAGTAAGGACAGATAATTGGGATAGATAGTAAGGATAGATATTTGGGATAGATAGTGAGGATATATAATTGGGATAGATAGTAAGGATAGATAATTGGGCGACATAATTGGGATAGATAGTAAGGATAGATAGTAAGGATAGATAATTGGGATAGATAGTAAGGATAGATAGTAAGGATAGATAATTGGGAGACATAATTTGGATAGATAGTAAGGATAGATAGTAAGGAAAGATAATTGGGAGACATAATTGGGATAGATAGTAAGGATAGATAATTGGGATAGATAGTGAGGATAGATAGTAAGGATAGATAATTGGGAGACATAATTGGGATAGATCGTAAGGATAGATAATTGGGATAGATAGTAAGGATAGATAGTAAGGATAAATAGTAAGGATAGATAATTGGGATTGATATTAAGGATATATAGTAAGGATAGATAGTAAGGATAGATAATTGGGAGACATAATTGGGATAGATACTAAGGATAGATAATTGGGAGACATAATTGGGATAGATAGTAAGGATATATAATTCGGATAGATAGTAAGGATAGATAGTAAGGATATATAATTGGGAGACATAATTGGGATAGATAGTAAGGATAGATAATTGGGATAGATAGTGAGGATAGATAGTAAGGACAGATAATTGGGAGACATAATTGGGATAGATATTAAGGATAGATAATTGGGAGACATAATTTGGATAGATAGTAATGATAGATAGTAAGGATAGATAATTGGGAGACATAATTGGGATAGATAGTAAGGATAGATAATTGGGATAGATAGTGAGGATAGATAGTAAGGACAGATAATTGGGATAGATAGTAAGGAGAGATAATTGGGAGAGATAATTGGGATAGATAGTGAGGATAGATAATTGGGAGAGATAGTAAGGAGAGATAATTGGGAGAGATAATAAGGATAGATGGGAAGGATAGATAGTAAGGACAGATAGTAAGGATAGATAGTAAGGACAGATAATTGGGAGAGATGATTGGGAGAGATAATTGGGAGAGATAATAAGGATAGATGGGAAGGATAGATAGTAAGGATAGTAAGGATAGATAGTAAGGATAGATAATTGGGATAGACAGTAAGGATAGATAATTGGGATAGATAGTAAGAATAGATTGTAAGGATAGTAAGGATAGATAATTGGGATAGATAGTAAGGATAGATAGTAAGGACAGATAATTGGGATAGATAGTAAGGATAGATATTTGGGATAGATAGTGAGGATATATAATTGGGATAGATAGTAAGGATAGATAATTGGGCGACATAATTGGGATAGATAGTAAGGATAGATAGTAAGGATAGATAATTGGGATAGATAGTAAGGATAGATAGTAAGGATAGATAATTGGGAGACATAATTTGGATAGATAGTAAGGATAGATAGTAAGGAAAGATAATTGGGATACATAATTGGGATAGATAGTAAGGATAGATAATTGGGATAGATAGTGAGGATAGATAGTAAGGATAGATAATTGGGAGACATAATTGGGATAGATCGTAAGGATAGATAATTGGGATAGATAGTAAGGATAGATAGTAAGGATAAATAGTAAGGATAGATAATTGGGATTGATATTAAGGATATATAGTAAGGATAGATAGTAAGGATAGATAATTGGGAGACATAATTGGGATAGATACTAAGGATAGATAATTGGGAGACATAATTGGGATAGATAGTAAGGATATATAATTCGGATAGATAGTAAGGATAGATAGTAAGGATATATAATTGGGAGACATAATTGGGATAGATAGTAAGGATAGATAATTGGGATAGATAGTGAGGATAGATAGTAAGGACAGATAATTGGGATAGATAGTAAGGAGAGATAATTGGGAGAGATAATTGGGATAGATAGTGAGGATAGATAATTGGGAGAGATAGTAAGGAGAGATAATTGGGAGAGATAATAAGGATAGATGGGAAGGATAGATAGTAAGGACAGATAGTAAGGATAGATAGTAAGGACAGATAATTGGGAGAGATGATTGGGAGAGATAATTGGGAGAGATAATAAGGATAGATGGGAAGGATAGATAGTAAGGATAGTAAGGATAGATAGTAAGGATAGATAATTGGGATAGACAGTAAGGATAGATAATTGGGATAGATAGTAAGGATAGATTGTAAGGATAGTAAGGATAGATAATTGGGATAGATAGTAAGGATAGATAGTAAGGACAGATAATTGGGATAGATAGTAAGGATAGATATTTGGGATAGATAGTGAGGATATATAATTGGGATAGATAGTAAGGATAGATAATTGGGCGACATAATTGGGATAGATAGTAAGGATAGATAGTAAGGATAGATAATTGGGATAGATAGTAAGGATAGATAGTAAGGATAGATAATTGGGAGACATAATTTGGATAGATAGTAAGGATAGATAGTAAGGAAAGATAATTGGGAGACATAATTGGGATAGATAGTAAGGATAGATAATTGGGATAGATAGTGAGGATAGATAGTAAGGATAGATAATTGGGAGACATAATTGGGATAGATCGTAAGGATAGATAATTGGGATAGATAGTAAGGATATATAGTAAGGATAAATAGTAAGGATAGATAATTGGGATTGATATTAAGGATATATAGTAAGGATAGATAGTAAGGATAGATAATTGGGAGACATAATTGGGATAGATACTAAGGATAGATAATTGGGAGACATAATTGGGATAGATAGTAAGGATATATAATTCGGATAGATAGTAAGGATAGATAGTAAGGATATATAATTGGGAGACATAATTGGGATAGATAGTAAGGATATATAATTGGGATAGATAGTGAGGATAGATAGTAAGGACAGATAATTGGGATATATAGTAAGGAGAGATAATTGGGAGAGATAATTGGGATAGATAGTGAGGATAGATAATTGGGAGAGATAGTAAGGAGAGATAATTGGGAGAGATAATAAGGATAGATGGGAAGGATAGATAGTAAGGACAGATAGTAAGGATAGATAGTAAGGACAGATAATTGGGAGAGATGATTGGGAGAGATAATTGGGAGAGATAATAAGGATAGATGGGAAGGATAGATAGTAAGGATAGTAAGGATAGATAGTAAGGATAGATAATTGGGATAGACAGTAAGGATAGATAATTGGGATAGATAGTAAGGATAGATTGTAAGGATAGTAAGGATAGATAATTGGGATAGATAGTAAGGATAGATAGTAAGGACAGATAATTGGGATAGATAGTAAGGATAGATATTTGGGATAGATAGTGAGGATATATAATTGGGATAGATAGTAAGGATAGATAATTGGGCGACATAATTGGGATAGATAGTAAGGATAGATAGTAAGGATAGATAATTGGGATAGATAGTAAGGATAGATAGTAAGGATAGATAATTGGGAGACATAATTTGGATAGATAGTAAGGATAGATAGTAAGGAAAGATAATTGGGAGACATAATTGGGATAGATAGTAAGGATAGATAATTGGGATAGATAGTGAGGATAGATAGTAAGGATAGATAATTGGGAGACATAATTGGGATAGATCGTAAGGATAGATAATTGGGATAGATAGTAAGGATATATAGTAAGGATAAATAGTAAGGATAGATAATTGGGATTGATATTAAGGATATATAGTAAGGATAGATAGTAAGGATAGATAATTGGGAGACATAATTGGGATAGATACTAAGGATAGATAATTGGGAGACATAATTGGGATAGATAGTAAGGATATATAATTCGGATAGATAGTAAGGATAGATAGTAAGGATATATAATTGGGAGACATAATTGGGATATATAGTAAGGATATATAATTGGGATAGATAGTGAGGATAGATAGTAAGGACAGATAATTGGGATAGATAGTAAGGAGAGATAATTGGGAGAGATAATTGGGATAGATAGTGAGGATAGATAATTGGGAGAGATAGTAAGGAGAGATAATTGGGAGAGATAATAAGGATAGATGGGAAGGATAGATAGTAAGGACAGATAGTAAGGATAGATAGTAAGGACAGATAATTGGGAGAGATGATTGGGAGAGATAATTGGGATAGATAGTAAGGATAGATAGTAAGGATAGATAATTGGGATAGATAGTAAGGATAGATAGTAAGGATATATAATTGGGATAGATAGTAAGGATAGATAGTAAGGATAGATAGTATAGATAGATAATTGGGATATATAGTAAGGATAGATAGTAAGGAGAGATAATTGGGATAGATAGTAAGGATAGATAATTGGGATAGACAGTAAGGATAGATAGTAAGGAGAGATAATTGGGATAGATAGTAAGGATAGATAATTGGGATAGATAGTAAGGATAGTAAGGATAGATAATTGGGATAGATAGTAAGGGTAGTAAGGATAGAAAATTGGGATAGATAGTGAGGATAGATAGTAAGGACAGATAATTGGGATAGATAATTGGGACAGATAGTAAGGATAGATAGTAAGGATAGATAATTGGGATAGATAGTAAGGATAGATAATTGGGAGAGATAGTAAGGATAGATAATTGGGATAGATAATTGGGATAGATAGTAAGGATAGATAATTGGGAGACATAATTGGGATATATAGTAAGGATAGATAATTGGGAGACATAATTGGGATAGATAGTAAGGATAGATAGTAAGGACAGATAATTGGGATAGAAAGTAAGGAGAGATAATTGGGAGAGATAATTCGGATAGATAGTAAGGATAGATTGTTGGGAGAGATGTAAGGAGAGATAATTGGGAGAGATAATAAGGATAGATGGGAAGGATAGATAGTAAGGACAGATAGTAAGGATAGATAGTAAGGACAGATAATTGGGAGAGATGATTGGGAGATATAATTGGGAGAGATAATAAGGATAGATGGGAAGGATAGATAGTAAGGATAGATAGTAAGGAGAGATAGTAAGGATAGATAGTAAGGGTAGATAATTGGGATAGAGAGTAAGGATAGATAATTGGGATAGATAGTAAGGATAGATAGTAAGGAGAGATAATTGGGATAGATAGTAAGGATAGATAGCATGGACAGATAATTGGGATAGATAGTAAGGATAGATAGTATGGACAGATAATTGGGAGACATAATTGGGATAGATAGTAAGGATAGATAATTGGGATAGATAGTAAGGATAGATAGTAAGGACAGATAATTGGGAGAGATAAATGGGGAGCGATAGTAAGGATAGTAAGGATAGATAATTGGGATAGATAGTAGGGATAGTAAGGATAGATAATTGGGATAGATAGTATGGATAGATAGTAAGGACAGATAATTGGGATAGATAGTAAGGATAGATACTAAGGAGAGATAATTGGGAGAGATAATTGGGAGAGATAATAAGGAAGCGGCTAATGAAGCTTCACCTGCCGACATCCAAGAGGGGTGCGGCAGGGTGGCAAGTTACACCATTCCAGTTGAGATGGAGGTGTAGAGGCGAGGAGGAGGGAGTGAGGGAAAAACAGAGGGGCAGTGAGGGAAGGAGAGGAGGATAGAGAAAGGTGCCACCAGAAAGAGGGAGGGAGAGAGAGAGAGAGAGGGGAGTTGGGAAGGGAGGGTGAGGTAGTAAGGTCTCAGGAGGGGTAGGAGCCCTTGGGGACAGACGGGGGTGGTAAGGGAGTGAGCAGAGAGAGAGCGGGGGGGGAGCGAGGGGGAGAGAGAGAGAGAGGGGTGACAGATAGTGAGTAAGAGACAGAGACAGTTTGAAAGACAGATGAGGGTGCAGAGGGGAGACGCAGGACTAAATTTTCTAAGAACATAAAACAACAAAATGGAGTGTACTTCTTCCTGGGGAGGGTAAGTAAAGACACTGCGGGGGGGGAGGGTCTGCGTGTGTGTAAATAGAAGGATGGAGGGCTTGGGGGACTGATGAATAGAAGTGAAGCACAAGAACAAAATGCTAAGAAGCAGGGTTGCAGAGAGAACAGGAGAGAGAAGATCAGAGAGAGAGAACAGAGAGGACAGAGAGAGAACAGAGAGGACAGAGAGGACAGGAGGGAGAAGATCAGAGAGAGAGAACAGAGAGGACAGAGAGAAAAGAGAGGACAGAGAGGACAGAGAGAGAACAGAGAGGACAGAGAGGACCGAGAGAGGACAGAGCGGACAGAGAGGACAGAGAGGACAGGAGAGAGAAGATCAGAGAGAGAGAACAGAGAGGACAGAGAGAAAAGAGAGGACAGAGAGGAGAGAGAGAACAGAGAGGACAGAGAGGACAGAGAGGACAGGAGAGAGAAGATCAGAGAGAGAGAACAGAGAGGACAGAGATAGAGAACAGAGAGCAAGAACAGGAGAGAGAACAGAGAGGACAGAGAGAGAACAGAGAGGACAGAGAGGACAGAGAGAGAACAGAGAGGACAGAGAGAGAACAGAGAGGACAGAGAGGAAAGAGAGAAAAGAGAGGACAGAGAGGAGAGAGAGAACAGAGAGGACAGAGAGGACAGAGAGGACAGGAGAGAGAAGATCAGAGAGAGAGAACAGAGAGGACAGAGAGAGAGAACAGAGAGCAAGAACAGGAGAGAGAACAGAGAGGACAGAAAGAGAACAGAGAGGACAGAGAGGACAGAGAGAGAACAGAGAGGACAGAGAGAGAACAGAGAGGACAGAGAGGACAGAGAGAGAAGAGAGAGGACAGAGAGAGAACAGAGAGGAAGAAGAGGAGAGAGAACAGAGAGAGGACAGAGAGAGAAGAGAGAGGACAGAGAGGACAGAGAGAACAGAGAGGACAGAGAGAGAAGAGAGGACAGAGAGAGAAGAGAGAGGACAGAGAGAGAAGATCAGAGAGAGAGAACAGAGAGGGCAGAGAGGACAGAGAGGACAGAGAGAGAACAGAGAGGACAGAGAGGACAGAGAGAGAACAGAGAGGACAGAGAGGACAGAGAGAGAGAGAAGAGAGAGGACAGAGAGAGAACAGAGAGGAAGAACAGGAGAGAGAACAGAGAGAGGACAGAGAGAGAAGAGAGAGGACAGAGAGAGAAGATCAGAGAGAGAGAACAGAGAGGACAGAGAGGACAGAGAGAGAACAGAGAGGACAGAGAGGACAGAGAGAGGACAGAGCGGACAGAGAGGACAGAGAGGACAGGAGAGAGAAGATCAGAGAGAGAGAACAGAGAGGACAGAGAGAAAAGAGAGGACAGAGAGGAGAGAGAGAACAGAGAGGACAGAGAGGACAGAGAGGACAGGAGAGAGAAGATCAGAGAGAGAGAACAGAGAGGACAGAGAGAAAAGAGAGGACAGAGAGGAGAGAGAGAACAGAGAGGACAGAGAGGACAGGAGAGAGAAGATCAGAGAGAGAGAACAGAGAGGACAGAGAGAGAGAACAGAGAGCAAGAACAGGAGAGAGAACAGAGAGGACAGAGAGAGAAGAGAGAGGACAGAGAGAGAACAGAGAGGACAGATAGGACAGAGAGAGAACAGAGAGGACAGAGAGAGAACAGAGAGGACAGAGAGGACAGAGAGAGAAGAGAGAGGACAGAGAGAGAACAGAGAGGAAGAACAGGAGAGAGAACAGAGAGAGGACAGAGAGAGAAGAGAGAGGACAGAGAGAGAAGAGAGAGGACAGAGAGGACAGAGAGAGAACAGAGAGGACAGAGAGAGAAGAGAGAGGACAGAGAGAGAAGAGAGAGGACAGAGAGAGAACAGAGAGGACAGAGAGAGAACAGAGAGGACAGAGAGAGAGAACAGAGAGAGGACAGAGACAGGACAGAGAGAGAGGACGAAGAGAGAGAACAGAGAGAACAGAGAGAGAGAAAGGAGAGGACAGAGAGAGGACAGAGAGACAGAACAGAAAGAGAACGGAGAGAGAACGGAGAGAGAGAACAGAGACAGAGAACAGAGAGAGAACGGAGACAGAGAACAGAGACAGAGAACAGAGAGAGAACAGAGAGAGAGACCGGAGAGAAAACAGAGAAAGAACGGAGAGAGAGAAAAGAGACAGAGAACAGAGAGAGAACGGAGAGAGAGAACAGAGAGAGAACAGAGAGAGATAACAGAGAGAGAGAACAGAGAGAGTACGGAGAGAGAACAGAGAGAGAACAGAGAGAGAGAACAGAGAGAGAGAACGGAGAGAGAGAACAGAGAGAGAGAAAAGAGAGAGAGAATGGAGAAAACAGAGAGAGAGAGAATGGAGAGAGAGAACGGAGAGAGAGAACAGAGAGGACAGAGAGAGAAGAGAGAGGACAGAGAGAGAACAGAGAGGACAGATAGGACAGAGAGAGAACAGAGAGGACAGAGAGAGAACAGAGAGGACAGAGAGGACAGAGAGAGAAGAGAGAGGACAGAGAGAGAACAGAGAGGAAGAACAGGAGAGAGAACAGAGAGAGGACAGAGAGAGAAGAGAGAGGACAGAGAGGACAGAGAGAGAACAGAGAGGACAGAGAGAGAAGAGAGAGGACAGAGAGAGAAGAGAGAGGACAGAGAGAGAACAGAGAGAGGACAGAGACAGGACAGAGAGAGAGGACGAAGAGAGAGAACAGAGAGAACAGAGAGAGAGAAAGGAGAGGACAGAGAGAGGACAGAGAGACAGAACAGAAAGAGAACGGAGAGAGAACGGAGAGAGAGAACAGAGACAGAGAACAGAGAGAGAACGGAGAGAGAGAACAGAGACAGAGAACAGAGAGAGAACAGAGAGAGAGACCGGAGAGAAAACAGAGAAAGAACGGAGAGAGAGAAAAGAGACAGAGAACAGAGAGAGAACGGAGAGAGAGAACAGAGAGAGAACAGAGAGAGAACAGAGAGAGATAACAGAGAGAGAGAACAGAGAGAGTACGGAGAGAGAACAGAGAGAGAACAGAGAGAGAGAACAGAGAGAGAGAACGGAGAGAGAGAACAGAGAGAGAGAAAAGAGAGAGAGAATGGAGAAAACAAAGAGAGAGAATGGAGAGAGAGAACGGAGAGAGAGAACAGAGAGAGAGAACAGAGAGAGAACAGAGAGAGAGAAATGAGAGAGAGAACAGAGAGAGAGAAGAGAGAGAGAGAGAAGAGAGAGAGAACGGCGAAAACAGAGAGAGAGAGAACGGAGAGAGAGATCGGAGAGAGAGAACAGAGAGAGAGAACAGAGAGAGAGAACGGAGAGAGAACAGAGAGAGAGAACAGAGAGAAAACGGAGATAGAACAGGGAGAGAGAACAGAGAAAGAGAACGGAGATAGAACAGAGAGAGAACAGAGAGAGAGAACGGAGAGAGAGAACAGAGAGAGAACAGAGAGAGAACGGAGAGAGAGAACAGAGAGAGAGAATAGAGAGAGAGAACGGAGAGAGAACAGAGAGAGAGAACAGAGAGAGAACAGAGAGAGATAACAGAGAGAGAGAACAGAGAGAGTACGGAGAGAGAACAGAGAGAGAACAGAGAGAGAGAACAGAGAGAGAGAACGGAGAGAGAGAACAGAGAGAGAGAAAAGAGAGAGAGAATGGAGAAAACAGAGAGAGAGAATGGAGAGAGAGAACGGAGAGAGAGAACAGAGAGAGAGAACAGAGAGAGAACAGAGAGAGAGAAATGAGAGAGAGAACAGAGAGAGAGAAGAGAGAGAGAGAGAAGAGAGAGAGAACGGCGAAAACAGAGAGAGAGAGAACGGAGAGAGAGAACGGAGAGAGAGAACAGAGAGAGAGAACAGAGAGAGAGAACGGAGAGAGAACAGAGAGAGAGAACAGAGAGAAAACGGAGATAGAACAGGGAGAGAGAACAGAGAAAGAGAACGGAGATAGAACAGAGAGAGAACAGCGAGAGAGAACGGAGAGAGAGAACAGAGAGAGAACAGAGAGAGAACGGAGAGAGAGAACAGAGAGAGAGAATAGAGAGAGAGAACGGAGAGAGAACAGAGAGAGAGAACAGAGAGCGTGCTTCTGATGGACGTATGGAAAGTCGGACAGACCTAGAGTTTGGTTGGTTGACTCTTGGTCTTCTGGCTGACGTCAGCTCGTCGCTGGTGCCAGCTGCTGAACGTGATGTGGAACAATTAGCAACATTTGCACCACAAGCAAACGGGCTCTCAGGAGGCGCCGTCAGGACGACCAGGATCTCACTCCTCCCTAAACCCCCGCCCGCGGGGTTTCAGCTCTATACGCTGCCAAGATAAATACCCGGCTGAGGCCTTGATGCATTACATATGTTAGTGTGTCTGTTAGGAAGCTAGCTGGCACCAAAACTAACATGTTAACAACGTTAATACTGTTTTTAAACGATTTAAAATGGCCGCTGTCCAGCGCCTGTAAACCCTGCAGCGCCTCGGTGGGAGTCATGGCGCGTCTGAAACCACACATGTTGGACATCATCACACATCAAGTGTAGACTATTTCTCTCCACTAGAGGGCGCTAGTGTGTTTCTAGGACACAGCAACGAACTTCACGAAGGAAATGACGCGGACAAAACACGTCATAAATACTGACATGACGCGCCCCATCACGCGCACATTACGCGCGGTCATTTTGACCGCTCATGGTCGTTTTCGATAGATCTCATAACTTTCTTATGCAGTTGATTTAAAACCAATTTTAATGCAAATATATGCAATTTTAGAGGGATTCAGGCAGCGGGAGGTCTGTACTCTCCACCCCCACCCCAAAGTTATCAAAATTTGAAAATCCAAAACGGTCGTTGTAGAGTGCTAAGAGAGGTGTCATCACTTCTCTGTGTGTGTGTGCACACGCTCTCTCTCTCTCTCTCTCTCTCTCTCTCTCTCTCTCTCTCTCTCTCTCTCTCTCTCTCTCTCTCTCTCTCTCTCTCTCTCTCTCACACACACACACACACACACGTTTTTATTACATCATACAGCAGGGAACCGAAAGCCAAGCCCGGTTAGGATGATGAAGACGAGGCTGGTGATGAAGATAATGACAACACTGTGGAATGTTACAGTTTAGTGGGCTAACAGCTCCTTTCCACCAGCGTAAGGTCTTCAGTACGAGCCGCCCTCCTCCTCCCCCCACGGCCCCCCATCTTATCTCTCCCCACGTGTCCCCGGGCCCGCTGCAACCTGGTTGTGTTTTCCTCCCCTTCACCCTCTCTCCGCTCCCTCCGTCCGCCCTTCTCTCCTCTACCCACTTGTCCCATCCATCATTATACCTCTTTCACTCATTTAATTTATAGTCATCATTCGGCTTGTCCACTTCAGCATGCCAATCAATTTGCATGTGACCCTTAGAAAAAGGAAAAAAGGACAAAGCCCCTTATGCAGCGCCAGAGAAAGGAGGTCATGGCACTGCTGCCTGGCGTGGAATTAAATAACACTAGAGAGGCCTGCTCCGCGGGAACACCTAGCCCTGCTAGCCCTGCTCCGCTGGTACAGCTAGCAGCCCTGCTAGCCCTACTCCGCTGGAACACCTAGCCCTGCTAGCCCTGCTCCCCTGGAACAGCCAGCCCTGCTAGCCCTGCTCCGCTGGTACAGCTATCCCTTCTCCACTGGAACACCTAGCCCAGCTAGCCCTGCTCCGCTGGAACACATAGCCCTGCTCCATTGGAGCACCTAGCCCTGCTCAACACACCTAGCCCTGTTCCACTGGAACACTTAGCTGCTAGCCCTGCTCCACTGGAACACCTAGCCCTGCTCCACTGGAAAAGCTATCCCTGCTCCACTGAAACACCTAGCCCTGCTCCACTGGAACACCTAGCCCTGCTAGCCCTGCTAGCCCTGCTAGCCCTGCTCCGCTGGAACAGCATCACACCCGTACACACAGCCCAGCATACCTCCACACACAGCCCAGCATCACACCTGCACCCACAGTTCAGCATCACACGTGCACACACAGCCCAGTATACCTCCACACACACCTGCTCACACAGCCCAGCATCACACCTGCGCACAGCATCACACCTGCACACACAGTTCAGCATCACACGTGCACACACATCCCAGTATACCTCCACACACACCTGCACACACAGCCCAGCATACCTCCACACACACCTGCACACAAAGTTCAGCATCACACCTGCACACACAGTTCAGCATCACACCTGCACACAGCCTAGCATCACACCTGCACACCCAGTTCAGCATCACACCTGCACACACAGTTCAGCGTCACACCTGCACACAGCCCAGCATCACACCTGCACACACAGTTCAGCATCACACCTGCACACAGCCCAGCATCACACCTGCACCCACAGTTCAGCATCACACGTGCACACACAGCCCAGTATACCTCCACACACACCTGCTCACACAGCCCAGCATCACACCTGCACACAGCATCACACCTGCACACACAGTTCAGCATCACACTATTCCGAGTTCAGATGTCGCGCTACAGCTCACTTGTGCATGTGTGCAGGGAGCAGCCTGCTCAGCCCGCTTTCTGCATGTGTCCTTAGCCATGTGGACAGGTGGATGTGTGACGTGTGTGTGTGTGTGTGTGTGTGTGTGTGTGTGTGTGTGTGTGTGTGTGTGTGTGTGTGTGTGCGTGTGTGTGCGTGTGTGTGTGTTTAGGGACAGATGGGTGGAACATTGATCATGGTCTGGACAGTGGACACGGTCACAGGGTGGACAGGGTGGATAGTAGACATGGTCACAGGGTGGACAGGGGACACGGTCACGGTGGACATGGACACAGGGTGGACAGGGGACACGGTCACGGTGGACATGGACACAGGGTGGAGAGTGGACATGGTCACGGTGGACATGGACACAGGGTGGAGAGTGGACATGGACAGGGTGGAGAGTGGACATGGTCACAGGGTGGACAGTAGACATGGTCACAGGGTGGACAGGGGACATTGACACAGGGTGGAGAGTGGAAATGGTCACAGGGTGGACAGTGGCTCAGGGCGCCATTACAAATAGCTGAGGATTGTAAACAGGGGCCACTGAGTGAGAAGCGGGGAGGGGTTTCATTTGCTAGAAAGGCTTCAGTAAGAAAACACATTAAATTCAACATTATTTGATGCTGGTGGATCAACGACTTAAGGAGAGAGCAAAGAAGGACGGGTGATTTAATGTGCTGCGTTACCTTGTCTCCCCTCCCCCAGCACCTCCAGCAGGCCTCCTCACACGTCTCCCAACGCGGAGCACAACTAATATCTGGCACCGCACAGCCCAGTTAGCAGGGCGCTGTCATGACGCACAAGCACACTTCCAACTCCACAAGTGGACGGAGCAGCAACTGAAGTACAGGAAGGGAACCAGAGAGCGGTCACCTTATCAAGAGGACAGGTGTGGCACCAGCGGACTGACACTAAAGGTCAGAGAGAGGAGTTTAGTTTGCGTGCTTAATGCTGCTTATTCCTGTTGTGTTGCCATGCCGCTAAAACATGGCAACACCACATGTCAGGGGTTAATTATAGGATCATTACAGTGTATTTCATGGGTTAATTATAGGATCATTATAGTGTATTTCAAGGGTTAATTATAGGATCATTATAGTGTATTTCATGGGTTAATTATAGGATCATTATAGTGTATTTCATGGGTTAATTATAGGATCATTATAGTATATTTCAAGGGTTAATTATAGGATCATTATAGTGTATTTCAAGGGTTAATTATATGATCATTACAGTGTATTTCATGGGTTAATTATAGGATCATTACAGTGTATTTCATGGGTTAATTATAGGGTCATTATAGTGTATTTCAAGGGTTAATTATAGGATCATTGCAGTGTATTTCAAGGGTTAATTATAGGATCATATAGTGTATTTCATGGGTTAATTATAGGATCATTACAGTGTATTTCAAGGGTTAATTATAGGATCATATAGTGTATTGCATGGCTTAATTATAGGATCATATAGTGTATTGCACGGCTTAATTATAGGATCATATAGTGTATTGCATGGGTTAATTATAGGATCATTATAGTGTATTTCAAGGGTTAATTATAGGATAATATAGTGTATTTCATGGGTTAATTATAGGATCATTATAGTGTATTTCAAGGGTTAATTATAGGATCATTATAGTGTATTTCAAGGATTAATAATAGGATCATTATAGTGTATTTCATGGGTTAATTATATGATCATTATAGTGTATTTCATGGGTTAATTATAGGATCATATAGTGTATTTCATGGGTTAATTATAGGATCATTATAGTGTATTTCAAGGGTTAATTATAGGATCATTACAGTGTATTTCATGGGTTAATCATAGGATCATTATAGTGTATTTCATGGGTTAATTATAGGATCATTATAGTGTATTTCAAGGGTTAATTATAGGATAATATAGTGTATTTCATGGCTTAATTATAGGATCATATAGTGTATTTCATGGGTTAATTATATGATCATTACAGTGTATTTCAAGGGTTAATTATAGGATCATATAGTGTATTGCATGGCTTAATTATAGGATCATATAGTGTATTGCATGGCTTAATTATAGGATCATATAGTGTATTGCATGGGTTAATTATAGGATCATTATAGTGTATTTCAAGGGTTAATTATAGGATAATATAGTGTATTTCATGGGTTAATTATAGGATCATTATAGCGTATTTCATGGGTTAATTATAGGATCATTATAGTGTATTTCAAGGGTTAATCATAGGATCATTATAGTGTATTTCAAGGGTTAATTATAAGATCATTACAGTGTATTGCATGGCTTAATTATAGGATCATATAGTGTATTGCATGGGTTAATTATAGGATCATTATAGTGTATTTCAAGGGTTAATTATAGGATAATATAGTGTATTTCATGGGTTAATTATAGGATCATTACAGTGTATTTCATGGGTTAATTATAGGATCATTATAGTGTATTTCATGGGTTAATTATAGGATCATATAGTGTATTTCATGGGTTAATTATAGGATCATTATAGTGTATTTCAAGGGTTAATTATAGGATAATATAGTGTATTTCAAGGCTTAATTATAGGATCATATAGTGTATTTCATATGTTAATTATAGGATCATTATAGTGTATTTCAAGGGTTAATTATAGGATCATTATAGTGTATTTCAAGGGTTAATTATAAGATCATTACAGTGTATTGCATGGCTTAATTATAGGATCATATAGTGTATTGCATGGGTTAATTATAGGATCATTATAGTGTATTTCAAGGGTTAATTATAGGATAATATAGTGTATTTCATGGGTTAATTATAGGATCATTATAGTGTATTTCAAGGGTTAATTATAGGATCATTATAGTGTATTTCAAGGATTAATTATAGGATCATTATAGTGTATTTCATGGGTTAATAATATGATCATTATAGTGTATTTCATGGGTTAATTATAGGATCATATAGTGTATTTCATGGGTTAATTATAGGATCATTATAGTGTATTTCAAGGGTTAATTATAGGATCATTACAGTGTATTTCATGGGTTAATTATAGGATCATTATAGTGTATTTCATGGGTTAATTATAGGATCATATAGTGTATTTCATGGGTTAATTATAGGATCATTATAGTGTATTTCAAGGGTTAATTATAGGATAATATAGTGTATTTCAAGGCTTAATTATAGGATCATATAGTGTATTTCATATGTTAATTATAGGATCATTATAGTGTATTTCAAGGGTTAATTATAGGATCATTATAGTGTATTTCATGGGTTAATTATAGGATCATAGTGTATTTCAAGGGTTAATTATAGGATCATTATAGTGTATTTCAAGGGTTAATTATAGGATCATTACAGTGTATTTCATGGGTTAATCATAGGATCATTATAGTGTATTTCATGGGTTAATTATAGGATCATTATAGTGTATTTCAAGGGTTAATTATAGGATAATATAGTGTATTTCATGGGTTAATTATAGGATCATATAGTGTATTGCATGGCTTAATTATAGGATCATTATAGTGTATTTCAAGGGTTAATTATAGGATAATATAGTGTATTTCATGGGTTAATTATAGGATCATTATAGTGTATTTCAAGGGTTAATTATAGGATCATTATAGTGTATTTCAAGGGTTAATTATAGGATCATATAGTGTATTGCATGGCTTAATTATAGGATCATTATAGTGTATTTCAAGGGTTAATTATAGGATAATATAGTGTATTTCATGGGTTAATTATAGGATCATTATAGTGTATTTCAAGGGTTAATTATATGATCATTATAGTGTATTTCATGGGTTAACTATCGGATCATATAGTGTATTTCAAGGGTTAATTATAGGATCATTATAGTGTATTTCATGGGTTAATTATAGGATCATATAGTGTATTTCATGGGTTAATTATAGGATCATTACAGTGTATTTCAAGGGTTAATTATAGGATCATTACAGCGTATTTCATGGGTTAATTATAGGATCATTACAGTGTATTTCATGGGTTAATTATAGGATCATTATAGTGTATTTCATGGGTTAATTATAGGATCATTATAGTGTATTTCATGGGTTAATTATAGGATCATATAGTGTATTTCATGGGTTAATTATAGGATCATTATAGTGTATTTCAAGGGTTAATTATAGGATCATTACAGTGTATTTCATGGTTTAATTATAGGATCATTATAGTGTATTTCATGGGTTAATTATAGGATCATTATAGTGTATTTCAAGGGTTAATTATAGGATAATATAGTGTATTTCAAGGCTTAATTATAGGATCATATAGTGTATTTCATATGTTAATTATAGGATCATTATAGTGTATTTCAAGGGTTAATTATAGGATCATTATAGTGTATTTCAAGGGTTAATTATAGGATCATTATAGTGTATTTCAAGGGTTAATTATAGGATCATATAGTGTATTTCATGGCTTAATTATAGGATCATATAGTGTATTTCATGGGTTAATTATAGGATCATTATAGTGTATTTCATGGGTTAATTATAGGATCATTACAGTGTATTTCATGGGTTAATTATAGGATCATTATAGTGAATTGCAGGGGTTAATTATAGGAACATTGTAGTGTATTTCAAGGGTTAATTATAGGATCATATAGTGTATTTCAAGGTTTAATTATAGGATCATATAGTGTATTTCATGGGTTAATTATAGGATCATTATAGAGTATTTCAAGGGTAAATTATAGGATCATATAGTGTATTTCATCGGTTAATTATAGGATCATTATAGAGTATTTCAAGGGTTAATTATAGGATCATATAGTGTATTTCATGGGTTAATTATAGGATAATATAGTGTATTTCATGGGTATCTCATGGGGATAGTGTCCATGGCAAAAACAAAAGCAAAAAAAACAAAACTGATAAAAATGTATATCTTTATACAAAAATGTATATGATTTTTTTCTGTGTCTTTTAAATAGCGTTTAAACTCATAACGGCTCATTAAAACCAACACAATAACTTTCAGCTGGCTAATCAACAAGTCTGTTGGTTAAACTATCTGATGACTGAATCACGAGACCAAATAAACAATACATAACAGAACAAATCGAGAAAAGAAAACTCGCCGACTCCACCAGTTCTCATGTACGTAACAGAACAAGGAGAGAATAGAAAACTCGCCGACTCCACCAGTTCTCATGTACGTAACAGAACAAGGAGAGAATAGAAAACTCGCCGACTCCACCAGTTCTCATGTACGTAACAGAAAAAGGAGAGAATAGAAAACTCGCCGACTCCACCAGATCTCATGTACGTAACAGAACAAGTAGAGAAAAGAAAACTCGCCGACTCCACCAGTTCTCATGTACGTAACAGAACAAGGAGAGATTAGAAAACTCGCCGACTCCACCAGTTCTCATGTACGTAACAGAAATGGAGAAAAGAAAACTCGCCGTCTCCACCAGATCTCATGTACGTAACAGAACAAGGAGAGAATAGAAAAATCGCCGACTCCACCAGTTCTCATGTACGTAACAGAACAAGGAGAGAATAGAAAACTCGCCGACTCCACCAGTTCTCATGTACGTAACAGAAATGGAGAAAAGAAAACTCGCCGTCTCCACCAGATCTCATGTACGTAACAGAACAAGGAGAGAATAGAAAAATCGCCGACTCCACCAGTTCTCATGTACGTAACAGAACAAGGAGAGAATAGAAAACTCGCCGACTCCACCAGTTCTCATGTACGTAACAGAACAAATAGAGAAAAGAAAACTCGCCGACTCCACCAGTTCTCATGTACGTAACAGAACAAGGAGAGAATAGAAAACTCGCCGACTCCACCAGTTCTCATGTACGTAACAGAACAAGGAGAGAATAGAAAACTCGCCGACTCCACCAGTTCTCATGTACGTAACAGAACAAGGAGAGAATAGAAAACTCGCCGACTCCACCAGTTCTCATGTACGTAACAGAACAAGGACAGAACAGAAAACTCGCCGACTCCACCAGATCTCATGTACGTAACAGAACAAGTAGAGAAAAGAAAACTCGCCGACTCCACCAGTTCTCATGTACGTAACAGAACAAGTAGAGAACAGAAAACTCGCCGACTCCACCAGTTCTCATGTACGTAACAAAACAAGGAGAGAATAGAAAACTCGCCGACTCCGCCAGTTCTCATGTACGTAACAGAACAAGGAGAGAATAGAAAAATCGCCGACTACACCAGTTCTCATATACGTAACAGAACAAGGAGAGAATAGAAAACTCGCCGACTCCACCAGTTCTCATGTACGTAACAGAACAAGGAGAGAATAGAAAACTCGCCGACTCCACCAGATCAAATGTACGTAACAGAACAAGGAGAGAATAGAAAACTTGCAAACTCCACCAGTTCTCATGTACGTAACAGAACAAGTAGAGAAAAGAAAACTCGCCGACTCCACCAGTTCTCATGTACGTAGCAGAACAAATAGAGAAAAGAAAACTCGCCGTCTCCACCAGATCTCGTGTACGTAACAGAACAAGGAGAGAATAGAAAAATCGCCGACTCCACCAGTTCTCATGTACGTAACAGAACAAGGAGAGAATAGAAAACTCGCCGACTCCACCAGTTCTCATGTACGTAACAGAACAAGGAGAGAATAGAAAACTCGCCGACCCCACCAGTTCTCATGTACGTAACAGAACAAATAGAGAAAAGAAAACTCGCCGACTCCACAAGTTCTCATGTACGTAACAGAACAAGGAGAGAATAGAAAACTCGCCTTCTCCACCAGTTCTCATGTACGTAGCAGAACAAATAGAGAAAAGAAAACTCGCCGACTCCACCAGATCTCATGTACGTAACAGAACAAGTAGAGAATAGAAAACTCGCCGACTCCACCAGTTCTCATGTACTTAACAGAACAAGGAGAGAATAGAAAACTCGCCGACTCCACCAGTTCTCATGTACGTAACAGAACAAGGAGAGAATAGAAAACTCGCCGACTCCACCAGTTCTCATGTACATAACAGAACAAATCGAGAAAAGAAAACTCGCCGACTCCACCAGTTCTCATGTACGTAACAGAACAAGGAGAGAATAGAAAACTCGCCAACTCCACCAGTTCTCATGTACGTAACAGAACAAGGAGAGAATAGACAACTCGCCGACTCCACCAGATCTCATGTACGTAACAGAACAAGTAGAGAAAAGAAAACTCGCCGACTCCACCAGTTCTCATGTACGTAACAGAAATGGAGAAAAGAAAACAAGCCGTCTCCACCAGATCTCATGTACGTAAGAGAACAAGGAGAGAATAGAAAAATCGCCGACTCCACCAGTTCTCATGTAAGTAACAGAACAAGGAAAGAATAGAAAACTCGCCGACTCCACCAGTTCTCATGTACGTAACAGAACAAGGAGAGAATAGACAACTCGCCGACTCCACCACATCTCATGTACGTAACAGAACAAGTAGAGAAAAGAAAACTCGCCGACTCCACCAGTTCTCATGTACGTAACAGAACAAATAGAGAAAAGAAAACTCGCCGACTCCACCAGTTCTCATGTACGTAACAGAACAAAGAGAGAATAGAAAACTCGCCGACTCCACCAGTTCTCATGTACGTAACAGAACAAATAGAGAAAAGAAAATTCGCCGACACCACCAGTTCTCATGTACGTAACAGAACAAGTAGAGAAAAGAAAACTCGCCGACTCCACCAGTTCTCATGTCCCTAACAGAACAAGGAGAGAATAGAAAACTCGCCGACTCCACCAGTTCTCATGTACGTAACAGAACAAGGAGAGAATAGAAAAATCGCCGACTCCACCAGTTCTCATGTACGTAACAGAACAAGGTGAGAATAGAAAACTCGCCGACTCCACCAGTTTTCATGTACGTAACAGAACAAGTAGAGAAAAGAAAACTCGCCGACTCCACCAGTTCTCATGTACGTAACAGAAATGGAGAAAAGAAAACAAGCCGTCTCCACCAGATCTCATGTACGTAACAGAACAAGGAGAGAATAGAAAAATCGCCGACTCCACCAGTTCTCATGTAAGTAACAGAACAAGGAAAGAATAGAAAACTCGCCGACTCCACCAGTTCTCATGTACGTAACAGAACAAGGAGAGAATAGAAAACTCGCCGACTCCACCAGTTCTCATGAACGTAACAGAACAAGGAGAGAATAGAAAACTCGCCGACTCCACCAGTTCTCATGTACGTAACAGAACAAGTAGAGAAAAGAAAACTCGCCGACTCCACCAGTTCTCATGTACGTAACAGAACAAAGAGAGAATAGAAAACTCGCCGACTCCACCAGTTCTCATGTACGTAACAGAACAAATAGAGAAAAGAAAATTCGCCGACACCACCAGTTCTCATGTACGTAACAGAACAAGTAGAGAAAAGAAAACTCGCCGACTCCACCAGTTCTCATGTCCCTAACAGAACAAGGAGAGAATAGAAAACTCGCCGACTCCACCAGTTCTCATGTACGTAACAGAACAAGGAGAGAATAGAAAAATCGCCGACTCCACCAGTTCTCATGTACGTAACAGAACAAGGTGAGAATAGAAAACTCGCCGACTCCACCAGTTTTCATGTACGTAACAGAACAAGTAGAGAAAAGAAAACTCGCCGACTCCACCAGTTCTCATGTACGTAACAGAAATGGAGAAAAGAAAACAAGCCGTCTCCACCAGATCTCATGTACGTAACAGAACAAGGAGAGAATAGAAAAATCGCCGACTCCACCAGTTCTCATGTAAGTAACAGAACAAGGAAAGAATAGAAAACTCGCCGACTCCACCAGTTCTCATGTACGTAACAGAACAAGGAGAGAATAGAAAACTCGCCGACTCCACCAGTTCTCATGAACGTAACAGAACAAGGAGAGAATAGAAAACTCGCCGACTCCACCAGTTCTCATGTACGTAACAGAACAAGTAGAGAAAAGAAAACTCGCCGACTCCACCAGTTCTCATGTACGTAACAGAACAAAGAGAGAATAGAAAACTCGCCGACTCCACCAGTTCTCATGTACGTAACAGAACAAATAGAGAAAAGAAAATTCGCCGACTCCACCAGTTCTCATGTATGTAACAGAACAAGTAGAGAAAAGAAAACTCGCCGACTCCACCAGTTCTCATGTCCCTAACAGAACAAGGAGAGAATAGAAAACTCGCCGACTCCACCAGTTCTCATGTACGTAACAGAACAAGGAGAGAATAGAAAACTCGCCGACTCCACCAGTTCTCATGTACGTAACAGAACAAATAGAGAAAAGAAAACTTGCCGACTCCACCAGTTCTCATGTACGTAACAGAACAAGGAGAGAATAAAAAACTCGCAGACTCCACCAGTTCTCTTGTACGTAACAGAACAAGGAGAGAATAGAAAACTCGCCGACTCCACCAGTTCTCATGTACGTAACAGATCAAGGAGAAAATAGAAAACTCGCCGACTCCACCAGATCTCATGTACGTAACAGAACAGTAGAGAAAAGAAAACTCGCCGACTCCAACAGTTCTCATGTACGTAACAGAAATGGAGAAAAGAAAAATCGCCGTCTCCACCACATCTCATGTACGTAACAGAACAAGGAGAGAATAGAAAAACCGCCGACTCCACCAGTTCTCATGTACGTAACAGAACAAGGAGAGAATAGAAAACTCGCCGACTCCACCAGTTCTCATGTACGTAACAGAACAAGGAGAGAATAGAAAACTCGCCGACTCCACCAGTTCTCATGTACATAACAGAACAAATCGAGAAAAGAAAACTCGCCGACTCCACCAGTTCTCATGTACGTAACAGAACAAGGAGAGAATAGAAAACTCGCCAACTCCACCAGTTCTCATGTACGTAACAGAACAAGGAGAGAATAGACAACTCGCCGACTCCACCAGATCTCATGTACGTAACAGAACAAGTAGAGAAAAGAAAACTCGCCGACTCCACCAGTTCTCATGTACGTAACAGAAATGGAGAAAAGAAAACAAGCCGTCTCCACCAGATCTCATGTACGTAACAGAACAAGGACAGAATAGAAAAATCGCCGACTCCACCAGTTCTCATGTAAGTAACAGAACAAGGAAAGAATAGAAAACTCGCCGACTCCACCAGTTCTCATGTACGTAACAGAACAAGGAGAGAATAGAAAACTCGCCGACTCCATCAGTTCTCATGAACGTAACAGAACAAGGAGAGAATAGAAAATTCGCCGACTCCATCAGTTCTCATGTACGTAACAGAACAAATAGAGAAAAGAAAACTCGCCGACTCCACCAGTTCTCATGTACGTAACAGAACAAAGAGAGAATAGAAAACTCGCCGACTCCACCAGTTCTCATGTACGTAACAGAACAAATAGAGAAAAGAAAATTCGCCGACTCCACCAGTTCTCATGTACGTAACAGAACAAGTAGAGAAAAGAAAACTCGCCGACTCCACCAGTTCTCATGTACGTAACAGAACAAGGTGAGAATAGAAAACTCGCCGACTCCACCAGTTTTCATGTACGTAACAGAACAAGTAGAGAAAAGAAAACTCGCCGACTCCACCAGTTCTCATGTACGTAACAGAAATGGAGAAAAGAAAACAAGCCGTCTCCACCAGATCTCATGTACGTAACAGAACAAGGAGAGAATAGAAAAATCGCCGACTCCACCAGTTCTCATGTAAGTAACAGAACAAGGAAAGAATAGAAAACTCGCCGACTCCACCAGTTCTCATGTACGTAACAGAACAAGGAGAGAATAGAAAACTCGCCGACTCCACCAGTTCTCATGAACGTAACAGAACAAGGAGAGAATAGAAAACTCGCCGACTCCACCAGTTCTCATGTACGTAACAGAACAAGTAGAGAAAAGAAAACTCGCCGACTCCACCAGTTCTCATGTACGTAACAGAACAAAGAGAGAATAGAAAACTCGCCGACTCCACCAGTTCTCATGTACGTAACAGAACAAATAGAGAAAAGAAAATTCGCCGACTCCACCAGTTCTCATGTATGTAACAGAACAAGTAGAGAAAAGAAAACTCGCCGACTCCACCAGTTCTCATGTCCCTAACAGAACAAGGAGAGAATAGAAAACTCGCCGACTCCACCAGTTCTCATGTACGTAACAGAACAAGGAGAGAATAGAAAACTCGCCGACTCCACCAGTTCTCATGTACGTAACAGAACAAATAGAGAAAAGAAAACTTGCCGACTCCACCAGTTCTCATGTACGTAACAGAACAAGGAGAGAATAAAAAACTCGCAGACTCCACCAGTTCTCTTGTACGTAACAGAACAAGGAGAGAATAGAAAACTCGCCGACTCCACCAGTTCTCATGTACGTAACAGATCAAGGAGAAAATAGAAAACTCGCCGACTCCACCAGATCTCATGTACGTAACAGAACAGTAGAGAAAAGAAAACTCGCCGACTCCACCAGTTCTCATGTACGTAACAGAAATGGAGAAAAGAAAAATCGCCGTCTCCACCACATCTCATGTACGTAACAGAACAAGGAGAGAATAGAAAAACCGCCGACTCCACCAGTTCTCATGTACGTAACAGAACAAGGAGAGAATAGAAAACTCGCCGACTCCACCAGTTCTCATGTACGTAACAGAACAAGGAGAGAATAGAAAACTCGCCGACTCCACCAGTTCTCATGTACATAACAGAACAAATCGAGAAAAGAAAACTCGCCGACTCCACCAGTTCTCATGTACGTAACAGAAATGGAGAAAAGAAAACAAGCCGTCTCCACCAGATCTCATGTACGTAACAGAACAAGGAGAGAATAGAAAAATCGCCGACTCCACCAGTTCTCATGTAAGTAACAGAACAAGGAAAGAATAGAAAACTCGCCGACTCCACCAGTTCTCATGTACGTAACAGAACAAGGAGAGAATAGAAAACTCGCCGACTCCATCAGTTCTCATGAACGTAACAGAACAAGGAGAGAATAGAAAACTCGCCGACTCCATCAGTTCTCATGTACGTAACAGAACAAATAGAGAAAAGAAAACTCGCCGACTCCACCAGTTCTCATGTACGTAACAGAACAAAGAGAGAATAGAAAACTCGCCGACTCCACCAGTTCTCATGTACGTAACAGAACAAATAGAGAAAAGAAAATTCGCCGACTCCACCAGTTCTCATGTACGTAACAGAACAAGTAGAGAAAAGAAAACTCGCCGACTCCACCAGTTCTCATGTCCCTAGCAGAACAAGGAGAGAATAGAAAACTCGCCGACTCCACCAGTTCTCATGTACGTAACAGAACAAGGAGAGAATAGAAAAATCGCAGACTCCACCAGTTCTCATGTACGTAACAGAACAAGGTGAGAATAGAAAACTCGCCGACTCCACCAGATCTCATGTACGTAACAGAACAAGTAGAGAAAAGAAAACTCGCCGACTCCACCAGTTCTCATGTACGTAACAGAAATGGAGAAAAGAAAACAAGCCGTCTCCACCAGATCTCATGTACGTAACAGAACAAGGAGAGAATAGAAAAATCGCCGACTCCACCAGTTCTCATGTAAGTAACAGAACAAGGAAAGAATAGAAAACTCGCCGACTCCACCAGTTCTCATGTACGTAACAGAACAAGGAGAGAATAGAAAACTCGCCGACTCCACCAGTTCTCATGAACGTAACAGAACAAGGAGAGAATAGAAAACTCGCCGACTCCACCTGTTCTCATGTACGTAACAGAACAAGTAGAGAAAAGAAAACTCGCCGACTCCACCAGTTCTCATGTACGTAACAGAACAAAGAGAGAATAGAAAACTCGCCGACTCCACCAGTTCTCATGTACGTAACAGAACAAATAGAGAAAAGAAAATTCGCCGACTCCACCAGTTCTCATGTACGTAACAGAACAAGTAGAGAAAAGAAAACTCGCCGACTCCACCAGTTTTCATGTACGTAACAGAACAAGTAGAGAAAAGAAAACTCGCCGACTCCACCAGTTCTCATGTACGTAACAGAAATGGAGAAAAGAAAACAAGCCGTCTCCACCAGATCTCATGTACGTAACAGAACAAGGAGAGAATAGAAAAATCGCCGACTCCACCAGTTCTCATGTAAGTAACAGAACAAGGAAAGAATAGAAAACTCGCCGACTCCACCAGTTCTCATGTACGTAACAGAACAAGGAGAGAATAGAAAACTCGCCGACTCCACCAGTTCTCATGAACGTAACAGAACAAGGAGAGAATAGAAAACTCGCCGACTCCACCAGTTCTCATGTACGTAACAGAACAAGTAGAGAAAAGAAAACTCGCCGACTCCACCAGTTCTCATGTACGTAACAGAACAAAGAGAGAATAGAAAACTCGCCGACTCCACCAGTTCTCATGTACGTAACAGAACAAATAGAGAAAAGAAAATTCGCCGACTCCACCAGTTCTCATGTACGTAACAGAACAAGTAGAGAAAAGAAAACTCGCCGACTCCACCAGTTCTCATGTCCCTAACAGAACAAGGAGAGAATAGAAAACTCGCCGACTCCACCAGTTCTCATGTACGTAACAGAACAAGGAGAGAATAGAAAACTCGCCGACTCCACCAGTTCTCATGTACGTAACAGAACAAATAGAGAAAAGAAAACTTGCCGACTCCACCAGTTCTCATGTACGTAACAGAACAAGGAGAGAATAAAAAACTCGCAGACTCCACCAGTTCTCTTGTACGTAACAGAACAAGGAGAGAATAGAAAACTCGCCGACTCCACCAGTTCTCATGTACGTAACAGATCAAGGAGAAAATAGAAAACTCGCCGACTCCACCAGATCTCATGTACGTAACAGAAATGGAGAAAAGAAAAATCGACGTCTCCACCACATCTCATGTACGTAACAGAACAAGGAGAGAATAGAAAAACCGCCGACTCCACCAGTTCTCATGTACGTAACAGAACAAGGAGAGAATAGAAAACTCGCCGACTCCACCAGTTCTCATGTACGTAACAGAACAAATAGAGAAATGAAAACTCGCCGACTCCACCAGTTCTCATGTATGTAACAGAACAAATCGAGAAAAGAAAACTCGCCGACTCCACCACATCTCATGTACGTAACAGAACAAGGAGAGAATAGAAAAACCGCCGACTCCACCAGTTCTCATGTACGTAACAGAACAAGGAGAGAATAGAAAACTCGCCGACTCCACCAGTTCTCATGTACGTAACAGAACAAGGAGAGAATAGAAAACTCGCCGACTCCACCAGTTCTCATGTACATGTAGCCCGTGGAATTAGATACCACACAGGACACAATTACTTCCGGGGTTCTTGTAGCTTTAATTTTATTGTTTGAACCTTCGAATGCAGATCGTTTTACTGAGTGCATACATTCCTGTGTCTTTCGAGCAAACAGCTCATAAATGTTCACAGATGTGGCAAGTTTAACAGAAAAGATTTTAAAAAGGGAAATAATAAATACAAAATACGGTGCAAAATACGGCAGTGGACTATGTACGTTAAACAGGGTTTAACAAAGACATGTGGAACTTCCTGAAGATCGTGCAACTTCTCACTCTGTCAATTACCTTTAAACAGAATTAAAATGCATATAAAACCTTTACATCCCAAATACAATGGCATGGTGTGGCTTTATTCACGCCAACATTACCTTGTCATGCCTGCAATGGCGAACAGCGGTCGACGGCTCGCGCCCAAAATCACCGAACATCAACTCCAGTAGCGTCTAAATCAAACCATCTTGTCAAATTACCGACATACAATATTGTTTGGAATAATGTTACAGGTATATTTCACAAGATATTTACCCTTACTTACTACGGAGTCAGAGCCTCGTCACACCGCAATCTTCAGGCGCTCCACACAAGAAAAAAAGAAAGAATACCCAAGATGCACTTGGATAACTTGCACGGAGTTACAATAAAAGTCCGCCACTGCCACTTACTGGTCAAAACATGCAATGACAACCAAAACTATAAAAATACACTCACAATCTGCCTCACAATTTAAATACATCAAATGACATTTTACATGGCTTGACAGTGTAACAATTACATATATCAACAGTTAAACTATACTAAATTTAAGTGGAAAATCATTTAACATATTTAACAGATTTACCACCCGGCTACATACTCCCCTGCAAATATAGTCAACGTCCTCGGTGACTACGAAACATGAACTGACTCAAATACTCCCTGCAAGGCCTTTTCAAAGAGAGCAGCACCCAGGCTTGTCAAAACCGTAGAGACCATGTCTGTGCTGACTGAGACTGCATTACAGGCTGACTTTGGCAGATGAAATGGGTTTGAATGAGATCCAGCCATTTCCCGCTTGCTTTTCCTAATGGCAGGTTTAGGTGCATAGGTTCTATGTCCTGCTCCACCAGCATCCTCTGTTAGTGCGGGCCTGTCCCTGTTTTCAATAATGGGCAAGTCACTGTCGCTAACGTTTGGATGCACATCATTAACACATTCTGTTTCTGTGCCACAATTTCTCATATCTGAATAACCTTCCTCAGGTCCTTCACCGTCACTCTCATCTGTGGGTGCTGTCACAGGTAAACTAACACTTTCTGCTGCAAGAGGCAGGTTAGGTACTTGCACAAGCCGGCGAGGGATGACTTCCTCAACAATAACAAAATCAGCCTCAGGTGACTCAGGCTCATCCTCAGCTACAGGCTGTGTAGTGGTCTGTAACCTAGTTCTAGTTCTTGGTTTGGGAACTGGTTTCGCACAAGGTCGCAACTCTGACCTATGAACTCTTTTAATGGGACCTCCCTCAAAAGGTTCAACAGTGTGTGTGGTACCCTGGATGTCAACTACCTTGTAGACTGTTGAGGTCCATGTGTCCTGAATCTTATGTCTACCTGGGGGTCTGTGACGTAGGAAAACCAACTGACCAATGTCCACAGGAGGACAATACACCTTCTCATTTTGCAGTGAGATCCTCTCAGCTGCCTTCTGCTCTGAGTACTCTCTGGCTCTCTCATGTGCCTGTCGGAGTCTCTCCTGATGAACAGACAACCAATCCTGTTTCCTGTCTGACACACACTCACGCCCTAATAAAGCATCTACTGGGAGATGTGGCTGTACCCCGAAAAGCAAATAATAAGGCGAGTACCCTGTGGTGGAATGAGGAGTGACATTATAGGCATATACTACTTCAGACAGATGCTCTGGCCAACGCTTTTTTTTCTCTGGTGGGAGTGTCCTTAACAAGTCATGGAGTGTGCGATTGTATCTTTCACACTGACCGTTTCCCTGTGGCCTGTAGGGAGTTGTCCGTGTCTTTTTAACCCCATAGAGTTTGCACAGCTCTGCTATAATTTCACTCTCGAAATTTCGACCTTGGTCTGAGTGCAGTCTCTCTGGGACCCCATATTTCATGAACCACTCCCTGAGCAAAACTTTAGCTGTAGTGTCAGCCTTCTGGTCTTTGGTAGCATACGCTTGTGTGAACTTTGTAAACACATCGGTCACAACAAGGACATTTTCACGGCCATCTGAAGCTGCCTCCAACACTGTAAAATCAACAGCCACCACTTCTAGAGGTCGGGAGGCCAGGAATGCCTGAACTGGAGCATGGATTTTTGGCTGAGGCATCTTGGTCAAAATGCACCGCTCGCAGTTTTTAACCCAGCTTTCAACATCCTCGCATAGCCCTACCCAAAAACACCTCCCTCTTAGCAAGTTTACAGTGCGCTCTATGCCCTGATGTCCCATGTTGTTATGTACATTTTCTAGAACTTGGTCCCTCAAACAACTAGGCACAAGTAACTGCCACACTTCTCCATGACGTGGGTCTGTGATAACCCTGTACAACAACCCTTCTCGTTGTTGTATGCATCTCCATTGTTTCAACAATCTTTTCACTTGACTAGACAGGGCTGCTCTCTCTCTGGGACATGGCCTCCTCCCCCGATCCCAAAATGCCCTAAACTCTTTTAGGGTGGGGTCACCGGCCTGAAAACCTACCAGCTCCTCTCTGGTATAACCTGGCAGTGTGGGGGTGTTGCCCTGTTTAGTACCTGTCTCACCAGACCTCGACTCCCCAGCACGGATCTGTCTCACTTTGTAACACTCCAGACCTCTAGAGACAAGACCAGGATCCAGAACTGTTCCTCGCTCAATCAGGTTACACACAGTGATACAGTCGTCAAAATCCGAGTCAGGGTCTGTTTCAGGCTCCCCTGCAAACTCCTGCCTAGAGAGAGCATCTGCGGCGGCATTACTGCAACCAGGACGGTACTTAACCTCGAAATCAAAAACAGACAGTTGCGCTACCCACCTCTGCTCTATAGCACCTAACTTGGCTGTCTTGAGGTGGCAGAGGGGATTGTTATCAGTCAGGACAACAAACTTTGAACCAAGCAAGTAACCCCTGAATTTTTCAGCAACTGCCCATTTTAAGGCAAGCAACTCCAACTTCATGCTACTATAATTTCGGTCATTCTTCTCAGCCTGGCGTAGTCTGCGGCTAGCATATGCTAGGACACGTCTGGTGTCACCTTGCTGCTGACACAATACAGCGCCTAATCCATGCTGACTAGCATCTGTCTCAACTACAAATGGTTGTGTGAAATCGGCAAAACCCAAAATGGGAGCAGAGGTAAGTTTTTCCTTTAACTGCTCAAAGGAAGAGTCACACTCTGGTGTCCACATATTACAAAACTGGTGACCTACTTTCCCTGTTTTTTTCACACCTGAACATTTGTTGACTAGGTCATGCAGTGGCCCGGCAATCTGTGAGAAGCCTCGAATGAATCTCCTGTAGTAACTACAGAAACCCAAGAACGACTGCAGCTCTTTGGCAGTGGTTGGGACCTTCCAGTTCTTAACAGCAGAGACCTTGGAGGGGTCAGTTCCTATACCTTCTGCTGACACCTGATGACCCAAAAACTTTACTGACTGTTGTAGAAAAACACACTTCTGCAACTTCACCTTAAGGCCCGTCTCTGCCAGTCTCTTAAACACAGTCTCAAGTCTCTCCAAATGCTGCTCAAATGTCTCTGAAAAAACCAAGATGTCATCTAGGTAGACCAGGAGTATCTGAAAAATGAGATCATTCATAGTAACTTGCATAAGTCTCTGAAATGTAGCTGGACCGTTACAAACACCAAAAGGCATTCTCACGTACTCATACAGACCAAACGGTGTAGTAAATGCAGTCTTAGTCCGATCTCTCTCATGCATAGCTACCTGGTGGTATCCGCTCGCCAGATCTATGGTCGAAAAGAACTTTGCCCCTCTCAGCGCATCAAAACTCTCATCAATTCTCGGGAGCGGGAATGCATCACGTCTTGTCTTTGAGTTGAGTTTCCTGTAATCAACACATAGCCTCAGACTACCATCTGCCTTTCTCACTAGTACTATGGGCGAAGCATAAGCACTAGAGCTTTCTTGAATGACCCCTTTTTTAAGCAGCTTGCCAATATGTTCCCTGACTTCACTGTACTGTGTGGGTGGGATTCGTCTGTATGGCTGTGTTACAGGTATGTCATCTGTCAGATGGATCTCATGTTGTACTTTGTCAGTGTGGCCTAGATCTTCATCTTCTGTTGCAAACACAAAAGAGTACTTCTCCAGTAACAAAGTCAGCTGTGCTTGCTGTTCTGGGCTACCACAAAAATTGAGCTTGCCGAGAATTTCCTGCACATCTGTCGGTGTTTCGGGGTGTTCACTGATACTCACTTGTTCAGTGTCCGCGGAGATTCTCTGGAACTGTACCTCACAAAGCTCATCACTTTTCACACAGTCTACCTGAGTCAAAACCCCTAGCCTAGTCCGTGGCCCTAGCCAGATATCTTCATCAGACATGTTCATGACTCGGACTGGAAAAATGTGATTGCCCGATGAAACCAAAGTAGGCACAACAACCAAACCTCCAGGAACGGGGACACCCACAGACTCCAGCAACAAAAAAGAACCATCCTCACTCACGGTCCTGAGTCCCCTGGCCATAACTGTAGCAGCAGATGAAGCAGGTACATGGACTACATCCTTACCAGCTACCCTAGCGAAAGAGAGTCTGTCTGTTGCATGTACTGCATGAAGATGATTAAAAGCCTCTCTCCAGTTTGAGTCAAACCTCTCCTGCAGTGTGGTGTCAAACTCAGTGTGTACTAGCTCTCTGCATTTTTTGACAATGTTCATCCCTATTAGACCTGGAACAGAGGAAGAGTGTTCAGAATCTTTAACTATCAGAAAACCTCGCTCTGGGATAGTCAGACCCATGGCTTCTACATCAAGCTCCACATAGCCCATATAGGGTATGTCTAATCCATTAGCTGCAGTGATCTTTAACCACTCAAATGCCGGGTGAATGTCTTCACCTTTCACTGACAGGTGTTCCCTGAAAAAACTCTCAGAAATTGTACTGACCTGGCTACCAGTGTCAAGTAAGCAGGACACTGTAACACCTCGTAGTTTCACCTCAACAGTTTTACATTCTCCGACTGCACGCTCTAAGATCCTGCTTCTGTCTGGAGTCTCTTTTGGTGAGCCAGCTTCCTCCCCTCGAGTTGTGTGGCTCATGACAACTGAGGGTGCGAGTTTTCCTGCACTACATAAGAACTAGGTGTTGCGTCCCCTTGACCCCCTCTGGCCTGTGAGCATTTTCTTGCAATGTGACCTATGCCTCTACACTTGAAACAGATAGGCTGACCATCTGGTGTGAACTTTGGCTGGGGTCTAGGTCGTGGCTTGGGCTCTAGGAATGTCTGTTGAGTGCTGCGCTTACTCAGTTCACCTACAGCAAAGGCTAGATCAGCGAGTGTTTTGCCTAACTCTGCTAGCTGTTTTTCTTGATGGGCTACTGCTCTCCGAACATCATTTAATGCAATACCTTGGTCATTGTTTGTTTTAATAATAGAGCACTGGGTTTCCGGAACCTCTAATGTAACTTGGTTGCTCTTTATGACCCTGGGACGATGAGACCTGCTGTCCTCCATCTCCCACAGGAGGGCCTCGTTCCTCACATCTAGAAGACTGCTCTCTGGTTTGTCCCTAACCATTTTCCTGAGTTCACGCCTGAGTGCTGCTTCTCTTAAACCCTCAATAAACCGGTCTCTGAGCACAGTTTTCTCATTAGGTATTACATCTGTGGACTGTTTCACTACAGAGCTCAAAATCTGGGATAGTGCATGGGAGTAGTCACGGAGGTCTTCTCCATCAGTTTGGTTACGGTTGTAAAAGGTCTGCAAAAGCTGTGTGGAACTGCGCTTTTCCCCAAATGCATTGCTCAGGTAAGAGTATAAATCACTGGGCCCCACTGACTGACCCCTCATGCATAGTCGCACCTCTTCCAATGCAGGGCCATGCAATAGAGATAGTATATAGTCACATTGTTCCTCTGTTGTTTGCTCTCTGTATCTTAAAACCCTTTCAACCTCTTCAATAAACTCTTCGACAGATCTCCTGTCTGTACCACACTCCCCACTAAATGCTTGGATCTGGCGTTCTCTTGGAACGTAGATGTATGAACGTGTGGGTGCACTGTTATCACTTGCTCTCTGAGCCCTTGCTTCACCATTTAACCTGGTGAGCTCATCTCGCAGTCTGGCAAGCTCTTGCATGGTGGTCTGCATTTCTTTTGTAGCACCTTCACCTATACCCATTATGCCACCTGAGGTGTGGCCATTATCATTACGTGAACTCCCTTCATCACCAGAATCACTAGACATAATGATATATTAATCTTTACTCAGTCCAGTATAAATGAGGATATTTAGTTCAAAACCTGGTTCAAGGATACTACAAGGACAGTCTTTAACTTGGAGCCTTGCTGGATCTTGGTCTTTGTAGCTGAAGTTAGCGCTGGAGTCCTCTGCGCTGGTACGGCTGAGTCGTGTGAAACAGGAAGCACCAGAACCTCTTAGATGCCCTCACGTCGTCTCTCGCTGGTCACCACCTCCACAGCAGGATGGCTTCACACTCAACACCAACGGACGTCACCAGCAATCTTCACCACTGCCGTATTTTTTTTTTTAAGTAAAAATAAGCCACTCTGTTGCCAATTTTAAAAAAAATGTTTTAGCTACACCCCACTCCTGGTACCAAAATTATGTAGCCCGTGGAATTAGATACCACACAGGACACAATTACTTCCGGGGTTCTTGTAGCTTTAATTTTATTGTTTGAACCTTCGAATGCAGATCGTTTTACTGAGTGCATACATTCCTGTGTCTTTCGAGCAAACAGCTCATAAATGTTCACAGATGTGGCAAGTTTAACAGAAAAGATTTTAAAAAGGGAAATAATAAATACAAAATACGGTGCAAAATACGGCAGTGGACTATGTACGTTAAACAGGGTTTAACAAAGACATGTGGAACTTCCTGAAGATCGTGCAACTTCTCACTCTGTCAATTACCTTTAAACAGAATTAAAATGCATATAAAACCTTTACATCCCAAATACAATGGCATGGTGTGGCTTTATTCACGCCAACATTACCTTGTCATGCCTGCAATGGCGAACAGCGGTCGACGGCTCGCGCCCAAAATCACCGAACATCAACTCCAGTAGCGTCTAAATCAAACCATCTTGTCAAATTACCGACATACAATATTGTTTGGAATAATGTTACAGGTATATTTCACAAGATATTTACCCTTACTTACTACGGAGTCAGAGCCTCGTCACACCGCAATCTTCAGGCGCTCCACACAAGAAAAAAAGAAAGAATACCCAAGATGCACTTGGATAACTTGCACGGAGTTACAATAAAAGTCCGCCACTGCCACTTACTGGTCAAAACATGCAATGACAACCAAAACTATAAAAATACACTCACAATCTGCCTCACAATTTAAATACATCAAATGACATTTTACATGGCTTGACAGTGTAACAATTACATATATCAACAGTTAAACTATACTAAATTTAAGTGGAAAATCATTTAACATATTTAACAGATTTACCACCCGGCTACATACATAACAGAACAAATCGAGAAAAGAAAACTCGCCGACTCCACCAGTTCTCATGTACGTAACAGAACAAGGAGAGAATAGAAAACTCGCCAACTCCACCAGTTCTCATGTACGTAACAGAACAAGGAGAGAATAGACAACTCGCCGACTCCACCAGATCTCATGTACGTAACAGAACAAGTAGAGAAAAGAAAACTCGCCGACTCCACCAGTTCTCATGTACGTAACAGAAATGGAGAAAAGAAAACAAGCCGTCTCCACCAGATCTCATGTACGTAACAGAACAAGGAGAGAATAGAAAAATCGCCGACTCCACCAGTTCTCATGTAAGTAACAGAACAAGGAAAGAATAGAAAACTCGCCGACTCCACCAGTTCTCATGTACGTAATAGAACAAATAGAGAAAAGAAAACTCGCCGACTCCATCAGTTCTCATGAACGTAACAGAACAAGGAGAGAATAGAAAACTCGCCGACTCCATCAGTTCTCATGTACGTAACAGAACAAATAGAGAAAAGAAAACTCGCCGACTCCACCAGTTCTCATGTACGTAACAGAACAAAGAGAGAATAGAAAACTCGCCGACTCCACCAGTTCTCATGTACGTAACAGAACAAATAGAGAAAAGAAAATTCGCCGACTCCACCAGTTCTCATGTACGTAACAGAACAAGTAGAGAAAAGAAAACTCGCCGACTCCACCAGTTCTCATGTACGTAACAGAACAAGGTGAGAATAGAAAACTCGCCGACTCCACCAGTTTTCATGTACGTAACAGAACAAGTAGAGAAAAGAAAACTCGCCGACTCCACCAGTTCTCATGTACGTAACAGAAATGGAGAAAAGAAAACAAGCCGTCTCCACCAGATCTCATGTACGTAACAGAACAAGGAGAGAATAGAAAAATCGCCGACTCCACCAGTTCTCATGTAAGTAACAGAACAAGGAAAGAATAGAAAACTCGCCGACTCCACCAGTTCTCATGTACGTAACAGAACAAGGAGAGAATAGAAAACTCGCCGACTCCACCAGTTCTCATGAACGTAACAGAACAAGGAGAGAATAGAAAACTCGCCGACTCCACCAGTTCTCATGTACGTAACAGAACAAGTAGAGAAAAGAAAACTCGCCGACTCCACCAGTTCTCATGTACGTAACAGAACAAAGACAGAATAGAAAACTCGCCGACTCCACCAGTTCTCATGTACGTAACAGAACAAATAGAGAAAAGAAAATTCGCCGACTCCACCAGTTCTCATGTACGTATTAGAACAAGGAGAGAATAAAAAACTCGCAGACTCCACCAGTTCTCTTGTACGTAACAGAACAAGGAGAGAATAGAAAACTCGCCGACTCCACCAGTTCTCATGTACGTAACAGATCAAGGAGAAAATAGAAAACTCGCCGACTCCACCAGATCTCATGTACGTAACAGAACAGTAGAGAAAAGAAAACTCGCCGACTCCACCAGTTCTCATGTACGTAACAGAAATGGAGAAAAGAAAAATCGCCGACTCCACCAGTTCTCATGTACGTAACAGAACAAGGAGAGAATAGAAAACTCGCCGACTCCACCAGTTCTCATGTACATAACAGAACAAATCGAGAAAAGAAAACTCGCCGACTCCACCAGTTCTCATGTACGTAACAGAACAAGGAGAGAATAGAAAACTCGCCAACTCCACCAGTTCTCATGTACGTAACAGAACAAGGAGAGAATAGACAACTCGCCGACTCCACCAGATCTCATGTACGTAACAGAACAAGTAGAGAAAAGAAAACTCGCCGACTCCACCAGTTCTCATGTACGTAACAGAAATGGAGAAAAGAAAACAAGCCGTCTCCACCAGATCTCATGTACGTAACAGAACAAGGAGAGAATAGAAAAATCGCCGACTCCACCAGTTCTCATGTAAGTAACAGAACAAGGAAAGAATAGAAAACTCGCCGACTCCACCAGTTCTCATGTAAGTAACAGAACAAGGAGAGAATAGAAAACTCGCCGACTCCATCAGTTCTCATGAACGTAACAGAACAAGGAGAGAATAGAAAACTCGCCGACTCCATCAGTTCTCATGTACGTAACAGAACAAATAGAGAAAAGAAAACTCGCCGACTCCACCAGTTCTCATGTACGTAACAGAACAAAGAGAGAATAGAAAACTCGCCGACTCCACCAGTTCTCATGTACGTAACAGAACAAATAGAGAAAAGAAAATTCGCCGACTCCACCAGTTCTCATGTACGTAACAGAACAAGTAGAGAAAAGAAAACTCGCCGACTCCACCAGTTCTCATGTCCCTAACAGAACAAGGAGAGAATAGAAAACTCGCCGACTCCACCAGTTCTCATGTACGTAACAGAACAAGGAGAGAATAGAAAAATCGCAGACTCCACCAGTTCTCATGTACGTAACAGAACAAGGTGAGAATAGAAAACTCGCCGACTCCACCAGATCTCATGTACGTAACAGAACAAGTAGAGAAAAGAAAACTCGCCGACTCCACCAGTTCTCATGTACGTAACAGAAATGGAGAAAAGAAAACAAGCCGTCTCCACCAGATCTCATGTACGTAACAGAACAAGGAGAGAATAGAAAAATCGCCGACTCCACCAGTTCTCATGTAAGTAACAGAACAAGGAAAGAATAGAAAACTCGCCGACTCCACCAGTTCTCATGTACGTAACAGAACAAGGAGAGAATAGAAAACTCGCCGACTCCACCAGTTCTCATGAACGTAACAGAACAAGGAGAGAATAGAAAACTCGCCGACTCCACCTGTTCTCATGTACGTAACAGAACAAGTAGAGAAAAGAAAACTCGCCGACTCCACCAGTTCTCATGTACGTAACAGAACAAAGAGAGAATAGAAAACTCGCCGACTCCACCAGTTCTCATGTACGTAACAGAACAAATAGAGAAAAGAAAATTCGCCGACTCCACCAGTTCTCATGTACGTAACAGAACAAGTAGAGAAAAGAAAACTCGCCGACTCCACCAGTTCTCATGTCCCTAACAGAACAAGGAGAGAATAGAAAACTCGCCGACTCCACCAGTTCTCATGTACGTAACAGAACAAGGAGAGAATAGAAAAATCGCCGACTCCACCAGTTCTCATGTACGTAACAGAACAAGGTGAGAATAGAAAACTCGCCGACTCCACCAGTTTTCATGTACGTAACAGAACAAGTAGAAAAAAGAAAACTCGCCGACTCCACCAGTTCTCATGTACGTAACAGAAATGGAGAAAAGAAAACAAGCCGTCTCCACCAGATCTCATGTACGTAACAGAACAAGGAGAGAATAGAAAAATCGCCGACTCCACCAGTTCTCATGTAAGTAACAGAACAAGGAAAGAATAGAAAACTCGCCGACTCCACCAGTTCTCATGTACGTAACAGAACAAGGAGAGAATAGAAAACTCGCCGACTCCACCAGTTCTCATGAACGTAACAGAACAAGGAGAGAATAGAAAACTCGCCGACTCCACCAGTTCTCATGTACGTAACAGAACAAGTAGAGAAAAGAAAACTCGCCGACTCCACCAGTTCTCATGTACGTAAAAGAACAAAGAGAGAATAGAAAACTCGCCGACTCCACCAGTTCTCATGTACGTAACAGAACAAATAGAGAAAAGAAAATTCGCCGACTCCACCAGTTCTCATGTACGTAACAGAACAAGTAGAGAAAAGAAAACTCGCCGACTCCACCAGTTCTCATGTCCCTAACAGAACAAGGAGAGAATAGAAAACTCGCCGACTCCACCAGTTCTCATGTACGTAACAGAACAAGGAGAGAATAGAAAACTCGCCGACTCCACCAGTTCTCATGTACGTAACAGAACAAATAGAGAAAAGAAAACTTGCCGACTCCACCAGTTCTCATGTACGTAACAGAACAAGGAGAGAATAAAAAACTCGCAGACTCCACCAGTTCTCTTGTACGTAACAGAACAAGGAGAGAATAGAAAACTCGCCGACTCCACCAGTTCTCATGTACGTAACAGATCAAGGAGAAAATAGAAAACTCGCCGACTCCACCAGATCTCATGTACGTAACAGAACAGTAGAGAAAAGAAAACTCGCCGACTCCACCAGTTCTCATGTACGTAACAGAAATGGAGAAAAGAAAAATCGCCGTCTCCACCACATCTCATGTACGTAACAGAACAAGGAGAGAATAGAAAAACCGCCGACTCCACCAGTTCTCATGTACGTAACAGAACAAGGAGAGAATAGAAAACTCGCCGACTCCACCAGTTCTCATGTACGTAACAGAACAAATAGAGAAATGAAAACTCGCCGACTCCACCAGTTCTCATGTATGTAACAGAACAAATCGAGAAAAGAAAACTCGCCGACTCCACCAGTTCTCATGTACGTAACATAACAAGGAAAGAATAAAAAACTCGCCGACTCCACCAGTTCTCATGTACGTAGCAGAAAAAGGAGAGAATAGAAAACTCGCCGACTCCACCAGATCTCATGTACGTAACAGAAAAAGTAGAGAAAAAAAACTCGCCGACTCCACCAGTTCTCATGTAGGTAACAGAACAAGGAGAGAAAAGAAAACTCGCCGACTCCACCAGTTCTCATGTACGTAACAGAAATGGAGAAAAGAAAACTCGCCGTCTCCACTTGATCTCATGTACGTCACAGAACAAGTAGAGAAAAGAAAACTCGCCGACTCCACCAGTTCTCATGTACGTAACAGAACAAGGAGAGATTAGAAAACTCGCCGACTCCACCAGTTCTCATGTACGTAACAGAAATGGAGAAAAGAAAACTCGCCGTCTCCACCAGATCTCATGTACGTAACAGAACAAGGAGAGAATAGAAAAATCGCCGGCTCCACCAGTTCTCATGTACGTAACAGAACAAGGAGAGAATAGAAAACTCGCCGACTCCACCAGTTCTCATGTACGTAACAGAACAAATAGAGAAAAGAAAACTCGCTGACTCCACCAGTTCTCATGTACGTAACAGAACAAGGAGAGAATAGAAAACTCGCCGACTCCACCAGTTCTCATGTACGTAACAGAACAAGGAGAGAATAGAAAACTCGCCGACTCCACCAGTTCTCATGTACGTAACAGAACAAGGAGAGAATAGAAAACTCGCCGACTCCACCAGTTCTCATGTACGTAACAGAACAAGGACAGAACAGAAAACTCGCCGACTCCACCAGATCTCATGTACGTAACAGAACAAGTAGAGAAAAGAAAACTCGCCGACTCCACCAGTTCTCATGTACGTAACAGAACAAGTAGAGAACAGAAAACTCGCCGACTCCACCAGTTCTCATGTACGTAACAAAACAAGGAGAGAATAGAAAACTCGCCGACTCCGCCAGTTCTCATGTACGTAACAGAACAAGGAGAGAATAGAAAAATCGCCGACTACACCAGTTCTCATATACGTAACAGAACAAGGAGAGAATAGAAAACTCGCCGACTCCACCAGTTCTCATGTACGTAACAGAACAAGGAGAGAATAGAAAACTCGCCGACTCCACCAGATCAAATGTACGTAACAGAACAAGGAGAGAATAGAAAACTTGCAAACTCCACCAGTTCTCATATAAGTAACAGAACAAGTAGAGAAAAGAAAACTCGCCGACTCCACCAGTTCTCATGTACGTAGCAGAACAAATAGAGAAAAGAAAACTCGCCGTCTCCACCAGATCTCGTGTACGTAACAGAACAAGGAGAGAATAGAAAAATCGCCGACTCCACCAGTTCTCATGTACGTAACAGAACAAGGAGAGAATAGAAAACTCGCCGACTCCACCAGTTCTCATGTACGTAACAGAACAAGGAGAGAATAGAAAACTCGCCGACCCCACCAGTTCTCATGTACGTAACAGAACAAATAGAGAAAAGAAAACTCGCCGACTCCACAAGTTCTCATGTACGTAACAGAACAAGGAGAGAATAGAAAACTCGCCTTCTCCACCAGTTCTCATGTACGTAGCAGAACAAATAGAGAAAAGAAAACTCGCCGACTCCACCAGATCTCATGTACGTAACAGAACAAGTAGAGAATAGAAAACTCGCCGACTCCACCAGTTCTCATGTACTTAACAGAACAAGGAGAGAATAGAAAACTCGCCGACTCCACCAGTTCTCATGTACGTAACAGAACAAGGAGAGAATAGAAAACTCGCCGACTCCACCAGTTCTCATGTACATAACAGAACAAATCGAGAAAAGAAAACTCGCCGACTCCACCAGTTCTCATGTACGTAACAGAACAAGGAGAGAATAGAAAACTCGCCAACTCCACCAGTTCTCATGTACGTAACAGAACAAGGAGAGAATAGACAACTCGCCGACTCCACCAGATCTCATGTACGTAACAGAACAAGTAGAGAAAAGAAAACTCGCCGACTCCACCAGTTCTCATGTACGTAACAGAAATGGAGAAAAGAAAACAAGCCGTCTCCACCAGATCTCATGTACGTAACAGAACAAGGAGAGAATAGAAAAATCGCCGACTCCACCAGTTCTCATGTAAGTAACAGAACAAGGAAAGAATAGAAAACTCGCCGACTCCACCAGTTCTCATGTACGTAACAGAACAAGGAGAGAATAGAAAACTCGCCGACTCCATCAGTTCTCATGAACGTAACAGAACAAGGAGAGAATAGAAAACTCGCCGACTCCATCAGTTCTCATGTACGTAACAGAACAAATAGAGAAAAGAAAACTCGCCGACTCCACCAGTTCTCATGTACGTAACAGAACAAATAGAGAAAAGAAAATTCGCCGACTCCACCAGTTCTCATGTACGTAACAGAACAAGTAGAGAAAAGAAAACTCGCCGACTCCACCAGTTCTCATGTCCCTAACAGAACAAGGAGAGAATAGAAAACTCGCCGACTCCACCAGTTCTCATGTACGTAACAGAATAAGGAGAGAATAGAAAAATCGCAGACTCCACCAGTTCTCATGTACGTAACAGAACAAGGTGAGAATAGAAAACTCGCCGACTCCACCAGATCTCATGTACGTAACAGAACAAGTAGAGAAAAGAAAACTCGCCGACTCCACCAGTTCTCATGTACGTAACAGAAATGGAGAAAAGAAAACAAGCCGTCTCCACCAGATCTCATGTACGTAACAGAACAAGGAGAGAATAGAAAATTCGCCGACTCCACCAGTTCTCATGTAAGTAACAGAACAAGGAAAGAATAGAAAACTCGCCGACTCCACCAGTTCTCATGTACGTAACAGAACAAGGAGAGAATAGAAAACTCGCCGACTCCACCAGTTCTCATGAACGTAACAGAACAAGGAGAGAATAGAAAACTCGCCGACTCCACCAGTTCTCATGTACGTAACAGAACAAGTCGAGAAAAGAAAACTCGCCGACTCCACCAGTTCTCATGTACGTAACAGAACAAAGAGAGAATAGAAAACTCGCCGACTCCACCAGTTCTCATGTACGTAACAGAACAAATAGAGAAAAGAAAATTCGCCGACTCCACCAGTTCTCATGTACGTAACAGAACAAGTAGAGAAAAGAAAACTCGCCGACTCCACCAGTTCTCATGTCCCTAACAGAACAAGGAGAGAATAGAAAACTCGCCGACTCCACCAGTTCTCATGTACGTAACAGAACAAGGAGAGAATAGAAAAATCGCCGACTCCACCAGTTCTCATGTACGTAACAGAACAAGGTGAGAATAGAAAACTCGCCGACTCCACCAGTTTTCATGTACGTAACAGAACAAGGAGAGAATAGAAAACTCGCCGACTCCACCAGTTCTCATGTACGTAACAGAACAAATAGAGAAAAGAAAACTTGCCGACTCCACCAGTTCTCATGTACGTAACAGAACAAGGAGAGAATAAAAAACTCGCAGACTCCACCAGTTCTCTTGTACGTAACAGAACAAGGAGAGAATAGAAAACTCGCCGACTCCACCAGTTCTCATGTACGTAACAGATCAAGGAGAAAATAGAAAACTCACCGACTCCACCAGATCTCATGTACGTAACAGAACAGTAGAGAAAAGAAAACTCGCCGACTCCACCAGTTCTCATGTACGTAACAGAAATGGAGAAAAGAAAAATCGCCGTCTCCACCACATCTCATGTACGTAACAGAACAAGGAGAGAATAGAAAAACCGCCGACTCCACCAGTTCTCATGTACGTAACAGAACAAGGAGAGAATAGAAAACTCGCCGACTCCACCAGTTCTCATGTACGTAACAGAACAAATAGAGAAATGAAAACTCGCCGACTCCACCAGTTCTCATGTATGTAACAGAACAAATCGAGAAAAGAAAACTCGCCGACTCCACCAGTTCTCATGTACGTAACATAACAAGGAAAGAATAGAAAACTCGCCGACTCCACCAGTTCTCATGTACGTAACAGAAAAAGGAGAGAATAGAAAACTCGCCGACTCCACCAGTTCTCATGTACGTAATAGAACAAATAGAGAAAAGAAAACTCGCCGACTCCATCAGTTCTCATGAACGTAACAGAACAAGGAGAGAATAGAAAACTCGCCGACTCCATCAGTTCTCATGTACGTAACAGAACAAATAGAGAAAAGAAAACTCGCCGACTCCACCAGTTCTCATGTACGTAACAGAACAAAGAGAGAATAGAAAACTCGCCGACTCCACCAGTTCTCATGTACGTAACAGAACAAATAGAGAAAAGAAAATTCGCCGACTCCACCAGTTCTCATGTACGTAACAGAACAAGTAGAGAAAAGAAAACTCGCCGACTCCACCAGTTCTCATGTACGTAACAGAACAAGGTGAGAATAGAAAACTCGCCGACTCCACCAGTTTTCATGTACGTAACAGAACAAGTAGAGAAAAGAAAACTCGCCGACTCCACCAGTTCTCATGTACGTAACAGAAATGGAGAAAAGACAACAAGCCGTCTCCACCAGATCTCATGTACGTAACAGAACAAGGAGAGAATAGAAAAATCGCCGACTCCACCAGTTCTCATGTAAGTAACAGAACAAGGAAAGAATAGAAAACTCGCCGACTCCACCAGTTCTCATGTACGTAACAGAACAAGGAGAGAATAGAAAACTCGCCGACTCCACCAGTTCTCATGAACGTAACAGAACAAGGAGAGAATAGAAAACTCGCCGACTCCACCAGTTCTCATGTACGTAACAGAACAAGTAGAGAAAAGAAAACTCGCCGACTCCACCAGTTCTCATGTACGTAACAGAACAAAGACAGAATAGAAAACTCGCCGACTCCACCAGTTCTCATGTACGTAACAGAACAAATAGAGAAAAGAAAATTCGCCGACTCCACCAGTTCTCATGTACGTATTAGAACAAGGAGAGAATAAAAAACTCGCAGACTCCACCAGTTCTCTTGTACGTAACAGAACAAGGAGAGAATAGAAAACTCGCCGACTCCACCAGTTCTCATGTACGTAACAGATCAAGGAGAAAATAGAAAACTCGCCGACTCCACCAGATCTCATGTACGTAACAGAACAGTAGAGAAAAGAAAACTCGCCGACTCCACCAGTTCTCATGTACGTAACAGAAATGGAGAAAAGAAAAATCGCCGTCTCCACCACATCTCATGTACGTAACAGAACAAGGAGAGAATAGAAAAACCGCCGACTCCACCAGTTCTCATGTACGTAACAGAACAAGGAGAGAATAGAAAACTCGCCGACTCCACCAGTTCTCATGTACGTAACAGAACAAGGAGAGAATAGAAAACTCGCCGACTCCACCAGTTCTCATGTACATAACAGAACAAATCGAGAAAAGAAAACTCGCCGACTCCACCAGTTCTCATGTACGTAACAGAACAAGGAGAGAATAGAAAACTCGCCAACTCCACCAGTTCTCATGTACGTAACAGAACAAGGAGAGAATAGACAACTCGCCGACTCCACCAGATCTCATGTACGTAACAGAACAAGTAGAGAAAAGAAAACTCGCCGACTCCACCAGTTCTCATGTACGTAACAGAAATGGAGAAAAGAAAACAAGCCGTCTCCACCAGATCTCATGTACGTAACAGAACAAGGAGAGAATAGAAAAATCGCCGACTCCACCAGTTCTCATGTAAGTAACAGAACAAGGAAAGAATAGAAAACTCGCCGACTCCACCAGTTCTCATGTAAGTAACAGAACAAGGAGAGAATAGAAAACTCGCCGACTCCATCAGTTCTCATGAACGTAACAGAACAAGGAGAGAATAGAAAACTCGCCGACTCCATCAGTTCTCATGTACGTAACAGAACAAATAGAGAAAAGAAAACTCGCCGACTCCACCAGTTCTCATGTACGTAACAGAACAAAGAGAGAATAGAAAACTCGCCGACTCCACCAGTTCTCATGTACGTAACAGAACAAATAGAGAAAAGAAAATTCGCCGACTCCACCAGTTCTCATGTACGTAACAGAACAAGTAGAGAAAAGAAAACTCGCCGACTCCACCAGTTCTCATGTCCCTAACAGAACAAGGAGAGAATAGAAAACTCGCCGACTCCACCAGTTCTCATGTACGTAACAGAACAAGGAGAGAATAGAAAAATCGCAGACTCCACCAGTTCTCATGTACGTAACAGAACAAGGTGAGAATAGAAAACTCGCCGACTCCACCAGATCTCATGTACGTAACAGAACAAGTAGAGAAAAGAAAACTCGCCGACTCCACCAGTTCTCATGTACGTAACAGAAATGGAGAAAAGAAAACAAGCCGTCTCCACCAGATCTCATGTACGTAACAGAACAAGGAGAGAATAGAAAAATCGCCGACTCCACCAGTTCTCATGTAAGTAACAGAACAAGGAAAGAATAGAAAACTCGCCGACTCCACCAGTTCTCATGTACGTAACAGAACAAGGAGAGAATAGAAAACTCGCCGACTCCACCAGTTCTCATGAACGTAACAGAACAAGGAGAGAATAGAAAACTCGCCGACTCCACCTGTTCTCATGTACGTAACAGAACAAGTAGAGAAAAGAAAACTCGCCGACTCCACCAGTTCTCATGTACGTAACAGAACAAAGAGAGAATAGAAAACTCGCCGACTCCACCAGTTCTCATGTACGTAACAGAACAAATAGAGAAAAGAAAATTCGCCGACTCCACCAGTTCTCATGTACGTAACAGAACAAGTAGAGAAAAGAAAACTCGCCGACTCCACCAGTTCTCATGTCCCTAACAGAACAAGGAGAGAATAGAAAACTCGCCGACTCCACCAGTTCTCATGTACGTAACAGAACAAGGAGAGAATAGAAAAATCGCCGACTCCACCAGTTCTCATGTACGTAACAGAACAAGGTGAGAATAGAAAACTCGCCGACTCCACCAGTTTTCATGTACGTAACAGAACAAGTAGAAAAAAGAAAACTCGCCGACTCCACCAGTTCTCATGTACGTAACAGAAATGGAGAAAAGAAAACAAGCCGTCTCCACCAGATCTCATGTACGTAACAGAACAAGGAGAGAATAGAAAAATCGCCGACTCCACCAGTTCTCATGTAAGTAACAGAACAAGGAAAGAATAGAAAACTCGCCGACTCCACCAGTTCTCATGTACGTAACAGAACAAGGAGAGAATAGAAAACTCGCCGACTCCACCAGTTCTCATGAACGTAACAGAACAAGGAGAGAATAGAAAACTCGCCGACTCCACCAGTTCTCATGTACGTAACAGAACAAGTAGAGAAAAGAAAACTCGCCGACTCCACCAGTTCTCATGTACGTAAAAGAACAAAGAGAGAATAGAAAACTCGCCGACTCCACCAGTTCTCATGTACGTAACAGAACAAATAGAGAAAAGAAAATTCGCCGACTCCACCAGTTCTCATGTACGTAACAGAACAAGTAGAGAAAAGAAAACTCGCCGACTCCACCAGTTCTCATGTCCCTAACAGAACAAGGAGAGAATAGAAAACTCGCCGACTCCACCAGTTCTCATGTACGTAACAGAACAAGGAGAGAATAGAAAACTCGCCGACTCCACCAGTTCTCATGTACGTAACAGAACAAATAGAGAAAAGAAAACTTGCCGACTCCACCAGTTCTCATGTACGTAACAGAACAAGGAGAGAATAAAAAACTCGCAGACTCCACCAGTTCTCTTGTACGTAACAGAACAAGGAGAGAATAGAAAACTCGCCGACTCCACCAGTTCTCATGTACGTAACAGATCAAGGAGAAAATAGAAAACTCGCCGACTCCACCAGATCTCATGTACGTAACAGAACAGTAGAGAAAAGAAAACTCGCCGACTCCACCAGTTCTCATGTACGTAACAGAAATGGAGAAAAGAAAAATCGCCGTCTCCACCACATCTCATGTACGTAACAGAACAAGGAGAGAATAGAAAAACTGCCGACTCCACCAGTTCTCATGTACGTAACAGAACAAGGAGAGAATAGAAAACTCGCCGACTCCACCAGTTCTCATGTACGTAACAGAACAAATAGAGAAATGAAAACTCGCCGACTCCACCAGTTCTCATGTATGTAACAGAACAAATCGAGAAAAGAAAACTCGCCGACTCCACCAGTTCTCATGTACGTAACATAACAAGGAAAGAATAAAAAACTCGCCGACTCCACCAGTTCTCATGTACGTAGCAGAAAAAGGAGAGAATAGAAAACTCGCCGACTCCACCAGATCTCATGTACGTAACAGAAAAAGTAGAGAAAAAAAACTCGCCGACTCCACCAGTTCTCATGTAGGTAACAGAACAAGGAGAGAAAAGAAAACTCGCCGACTCCACCAGTTCTCATGTACGTAACAGAAATGGAGAAAAGAAAACTCGCCGTCTCCACTAGATCTCATGTACGTCACAGAACAAGTAGAGAAAAGAAAACTCGCCGACTCCACCAGTTCTCATGTACGTAACAGAACAAGGAGAGATTAGAAAACTCGCCGACTCCACCAGTTCTCATGTACGTAACAGAAATGGAGAAAAGAAAACTCGCCGTCTCCACCAGATCTCATGTACGTAACAGAACAAGGAGAGAATAGAAAAATCGCCGGCTCCACCAGTTCTCATGTACGTAACAGAACAAGGAGAGAATAGAAAACTCGCCGACTCCACCAGTTCTCATGTACGTAACAGAACAAATAGAGAAAAGAAAACTCGCTGACTCCACCAGTTCTCATGTACGTAACAGAACAAGGAGAGAATAGAAAACTCGCCGACTCCACCAGTTCTCATGTACGTAACAGAACAAGGAGAGAATAGAAAACTCGCCGACTCCACCAGTTCTCATGTACGTAACAGAACAAGGAGAGAATAGAAAACTCGCCGACTCCACCAGTTCTCATGTACGTAACAGAACAAGGACAGAACAGAAAACTCGCCGACTCCACCAGATCTCATGTACGTAACAGAACAAGTAGAGAAAAGAAAACTCGCCGACTCCACCAGTTCTCATGTACGTAACAGAACAAGTAGAGAACAGAAAACTCGCCGACTCCACCAGTTCTCATGTACGTAACAAAACAAGGAGAGAATAGAAAACTCGCCGACTCCGCCAGTTCTCATGTACGTAACAGAACAAGGAGAGAATAGAAAAATCGCCGACTACACCAGTTCTCATATACGTAACAGAACAAGGAGAGAATAGAAAACTCGCCGACTCCACCAGTTCTCATGTACGTAACAGAACAAGGAGAGAATAGAAAACTCGCCGACTCCACCAGATCAAATGTACGTAACAGAACAAGGAGAGAATAGAAAACTTGCAAACTCCACCAGTTCTCATATAAGTAACAGAACAAGTAGAGAAAAGAAAACTCGCCGACTCCACCAGTTCTCATGTACGTAGCAGAACAAATAGAGAAAAGAAAACTCGCCGTCTCCACCAGATCTCGTGTACGTAACAGAACAAGGAGAGAATAGAAAAATCGCCGACTCCACCAGTTCTCATGTACGTAACAGAACAAGGAGAGAATAGAAAACTCGCCGACTCCACCAGTTCTCATGTACGTAACAGAACAAGGAGAGAATAGAAAACTCGCCGACCCCACCAGTTCTCATGTACGTAACAGAACAAATAGAGAAAAGAAAACTCGCCGACTCCACAAGTTCTCATGTACGTAACAGAACAAGGAGAGAATAGAAAACTCGCCTTCTCCACCAGTTCTCATGTACGTAGCAGAACAAATAGAGAAAAGAAAACTCGCCGACTCCACCAGATCTCATGTACGTAACAGAACAAGTAGAGAATAGAAAACTCGCCGACTCCACCAGTTCTCATGTACTTAACAGAACAAGGAGAGAATAGAAAACTCGCCGACTCCACCAGTTCTCATGTACGTAACAGAACAAGGAGAGAATAGAAAACTCGCCGACTCCACCAGTTCTCATGTACATAACAGAACAAATCGAGAAAAGAAAACTCGCCGACTCCACCAGTTCTCATGTACGTAACAGAACAAGGAGAGAATAGAAAACTCGCCAACTCCACCAGTTCTCATGTACGTAACAGAACAAGGAGAGAATAGACAACTCGCCGACTCCACCAGATCTCATGTACGTAACAGAACAAGTAGAGAAAAGAAAACTCGCCGACTCCACCAGTTCTCATGTACGTAACAGAAATGGAGAAAAGAAAACAAGCCGTCTCCACCAGATCTCATGTACGTAACAGAACAAGGAGAGAATAGAAAAATCGCCGACTCCACCAGTTCTCATGTAAGTAACAGAACAAGGAAAGAATAGAAAACTCGCCGACTCCACCAGTTCTCATGTACGTAACAGAACAAGGAGAGAATAGAAAACTCGCCGACTCCATCAGTTCTCATGAACGTAACAGAACAAGGAGAGAATAGAAAACTCGCCGACTCCATCAGTTCTCATGTACGTAACAGAACAAATAGAGAAAAGAAAACTCGCCGACTCCACCAGTTCTCATGTACGTAACAGAACAAATAGAGAAAAGAAAATTCGCCGACTCCACCAGTTCTCATGTACGTAACAGAACAAGTAGAGAAAAGAAAACTCGCCGACTCCACCAGTTCTCATGTCCCTAACAGAACAAGGAGAGAATAGAAAACTCGCCGACTCCACCAGTTCTCATGTACGTAACAGAATAAGGAGAGAATAGAAAAATCGCAGACTCCACCAGTTCTCATGTACGTAACAGAACAAGGTGAGAATAGAAAACTCGCCGACTCCACCAGATCTCATGTACGTAACAGAACAAGTAGAGAAAAGAAAACTCGCCGACTCCACCAGTTCTCATGTACGTAACAGAAATGGAGAAAAGAAAACAAGCCGTCTCCACCAGATCTCATGTACGTAACAGAACAAGGAGAGAATAGAAAATTCGCCGACTCCACCAGTTCTCATGTAAGTAACAGAACAAGGAAAGAATAGAAAACTCGCCGACTCCACCAGTTCTCATGTACGTAACAGAACAAGGAGAGAATAGAAAACTCGCCGACTCCACCAGTTCTCATGAACGTAACAGAACAAGGAGAGAATAGAAAACTCGCCGACTCCACCAGTTCTCATGTACGTAACAGAACAAGTCGAGAAAAGAAAACTCGCCGACTCCACCAGTTCTCATGTACGTAACAGAACAAAGAGAGAATAGAAAACTCGCCGACTCCACCAGTTCTCATGTACGTAACAGAACAAATAGAGAAAAGAAAATTCGCCGACTCCACCAGTTCTCATGTACGTAACAGAACAAGTAGAGAAAAGAAAACTCGCCGACTCCACCAGTTCTCATGTCCCTAACAGAACAAGGAGAGAATAGAAAACTCGCCGACTCCACCAGTTCTCATGTACGTAACAGAACAAGGAGAGAATAGAAAAATCGCCGACTCCACCAGTTCTCATGTACGTAACAGAACAAGGTGAGAATAGAAAACTCGCCGACTCCACCAGTTTTCATGTACGTAACAGAACAAGGAGAGAATAGAAAACTCGCCGACTCCACCAGTTCTCATGTACGTAACAGAACAAATAGAGAAAAGAAAACTTGCCGACTCCACCAGTTCTCATGTACGTAACAGAACAAGGAGAGAATAAAAAACTCGCAGACTCCACCAGTTCTCTTGTACGTAACAGAACAAGGAGAGAATAGAAAACTCGCCGACTCCACCAGTTCTCATGTACGTAACAGATCAAGGAGAAAATAGAAAACTCACCGACTCCACCAGATCTCATGTACGTAACAGAACAGTAGAGAAAAGAAAACTCGCCGACTCCACCAGTTCTCATGTACGTAACAGAAATGGAGAAAAGAAAAATCGCCGTCTCCACCACATCTCATGTACGTAACAGAACAAGGAGAGAATAGAAAAACCGCCGACTCCACCAGTTCTCATGTACGTAACAGAACAAGGAGAGAATAGAAAACTCGCCGACTCCACCAGTTCTCATGTACGTAACAGAACAAATAGAGAAATGAAAACTCGCCGACTCCACCAGTTCTCATGTATGTAACAGAACAAATCGAGAAAAGAAAACTCGCCGACTCCACCAGTTCTCATGTACGTAACATAACAAGGAAAAAAATAGAAAACTCGCCGACTCCACCAGTTCTCATGTACGTAACAGAAAAAGGAGAGAATAGAAAACTCGCCGACTCCACCAGATCTCATGTACGTAACAGAAAAAGTAGAGAAAAAAAACTCGCCGACTCCACCAGTTCTCATGTAGGTAACAGAACAAGGAGAGAAAAGAAAACTCGCCGACTCCACCAGCTCTCATGTACGTAACAGAAATGGAGAAAAGAAAACTCGCCGTCTCCACCAGATCTCATGTACGTCACAGAACAAGGAGAGAATAGACAACTCGCCGACTCCACCAGTTCTCATGTACGTAACAGAACAAGGAGAGAATAGAAAACTCGCCGACTCCACCAGATCTCATGTACGTAACAGAACAAGGAGAGAACAGAAAACTCGCCGACTCCACCAGTTCTCATGTACGTAACAGAACAAGGAGAGAATAGAAAACTCGCGGACTCCAACAGTTCTCTTGTACGTAACAGAACAAGGAGAGAATAGAAAAATCGCCGACTCCACCAGTTCTCATGTACGTAACAGAACAAGGAGAAAATAGAAAACTCGCCGACTCCACCAGATCTAATGTACGTAACAGAACAAGGAGAGAATAGAAAACTCGCCGACTCCACCAGTTCTCATGTACGTAACAGAACAAGGAGAGAATAGAAAACTCGCCGACTCCACCACATCTCATGTACGTAACAGAACAAGGAGAGAATAGAAAACTCGCCGACCCCACCAGTTCTCATGTACGTAACAGAACAAATAGAGAAAAGAAAACTCGCCGACTCCACAAGTTCTCATGTACGTAACAGAACAAGGAGAGAATAGAAAACTCGCCTTCTCCACCAGTTCTCATGTACGTAGCAGAACAAATAGAGAAAAGAAAACTCGCCGACTCCACCAGATCTCATGTACGTAACAGAACAAGTAGAGAATAGAAAACTCGCCGACTCCACCAGTTCTCATGTACTTAACAGAACAAGGAGAGAATAGAAAACTCGCCGACTCCACCAGTTCTCATGTACGTAACAGAACAAGGAGAAAATAGAAAACTCGCCGACTCCACCAGATCTCATGTACGTAACAGAACAAGTAGAGAAAAGAAAACTCGCCGACTCCACCAGTTCTCATGTACGTAACAGAAATGGAGAAAAGAAAAATCGCCGTCTCCACCACATCTCATGTACGTAACAGAACAAGGAGAGAATAGAAAAACCGCCGACTCCACCAGTTCTCATGTACGTAACAGAACAAGGAGAGAATAGAAAACTCGCCGACTCCACCAGTTCTCATGTACGTAACAGAACAAGGAGAGAATAGAAAACTCGCCGACTCCACCAGTTCTCATGTACGTAACAGAACAAATAGAGAAAAGAAAACTTGCCGACTCCACCAGTTCTCATGTACGTAACAGAACAAGGAGAGAATAAAAAACTCGCAGACTCCACCAGTTCTCTTGTACGTAACAGAACAAGGAGAGAATAGAAAACTCGCCGACTCCACCAGTTCTCATGTACGTAACAGATCAAGGAGAAAATAGAAAACTCGCCGACTCCACCAGATCTCATGTACGTAACAGAACAGTAGAGAAAAGAAAACTCGCCGACTCCACCAGTTCTCATGTACGTAACAGAACAAATAGAGAAAAGAAAATTCGCCGACTCCAGCAGTTCTCATGTACGTAACAGAACAAGTAGAGAAAAGAAAACTCGCCGACTCCACCAGTTCTCATGTCCCTAACAGAACAAGGAGAGAATAGAAAACTCGCCGACTCCACCAGTTCTCATGTACGTAACAGAATAAGGAGAGAATAGAAAAATCGCAGACTCCACCAGTTCTCATGTACGTAACAGAACAAGGTGAGAATAGAAAACTCGCCGACTCCACCAGATCTCATGTACGTAACAGAACAAGTAGAGAAAAGAAAACTCGCCGACTCCACCAGTTCTCATGTACGTAACAGAAATGGAGAAAAGAAAACAAGCCGTCTCCACCAGATCTCATGTACGTAACAGAACAAGGAGAGAATAAAAAACTCGCAGACTCCACCAGTTCTCTTGTACGTAACAGAACAAGGAGAGAATAGAAAACTCGCCGACTCCACCAGTTCTCATGTACGTAACAGATCAAGGAGAAAATAGAAAACTCACCGACTCCACCAGATCTCATGTACGTAACAGAACAGTAGAGAAAAGAAAACTCGCCGACTCCACCAGTTCTCATGTACGTAACAGAAATGGAGAAAAGAAAAATCGCCGTCTCCACCACATCTCATGTACGTAACAGAACAAGGAGAGAATAGAAAAACCGCCGACTCCACCAGTTCTCATGTACGTAACAGAACAAGGAGAGAATAGAAAACTCGCCGACTCCACCAGTTCTCATGTACGTAACAGAACAAATAGAGAAATGAAAACTCGCCGACTCCACCAGTTCTCATGTATGTAACAGAACAAATCGAGAAAAGAAAACTCGCCGACTCCACCAGTTCTCATGTACGTAACATAACAAGGAAAGAATAGAAAACTCGCCGACTCCACCAGTTCTCATGTACGTAACAGAAAAAGGAGAGAATAGAAAACTCGCCGACTCCACCAGATCTCATGTACGTAACAGAAAAAGTAGAGAAAAAAAACTCGCCGACTCCACCAGTTCTCATGTAGGTAACAGAACAAGGAGAGAAAAGAAAACTCGCCGACTCCACCAGCTCTCATGTACGTAACAGAAATGGAGAAAAGAAAACTCGCCGTCTCCACCAGATCTCATGTACGTCACAGAACAAGGAGAGAATAGACAACTCGCCGACTCCACCAGCTCTCATGTACGTAACAGAACAAGGAGAGAATAGAAAACTCGCCGACTCCACCAGTTCTCATGTACGTAACAGAACAAGGAGAGAACAGAAAACTCGCCGACTCCACCAGTTCTCATGTACGTAACAGAACAAGGAGAGAATAGAAAACTCGCGGACTCCAACAGTTCTCTTGTACGTAACAGAACAAGGAGAGAATAGAAAAATCGCCGACTCCACCAGTTCTCATGTACGTAACAGAACAAGGAGAAAATAGAAAACTCGCCGACTCCACCAGATCTAATGTACGTAACAGAACAAGGAGAGAATAGAAAACTCGCCGACTCCACCAGTTCTCATGTACGTAACAGAACAAGGAGAGAATAGAAAACTCGCCGACTCCACCACATCTCATGTACGTAACAGAACAAGGAGAGAATAGAAAACTCGCCGACCCCACCAGTTCTCATGTACGTAACAGAACAAATAGAGAAAAGAAAACTCGCCGACTCCACAAGTTCTCATGTACGTAACAGAACAAGGAGAGAATAGAAAACTCGCCTTCTCCACCAGTTCTCATGTACGTAGCAGAACAAATAGAGAAAAGAAAACTCGCCGACTCCACCAGATCTCATGTACGTAACAGAACAAGTAGAGAATAGAAAACTCGCCGACTCCACCAGTTCTCATGTACTTAACAGAACAAGGAGAAAATAGAAAACTCGCCGACTCCACCAGATCTCATGTACGTAACAGAACAGTAGAGAAAAGAAAACTCGCCGACTCCACCAGTTCTCATGTACGTAACAGAACAAATAGAGAAAAGAAAATTCGCCGACTCCACCAGTTCTCATGTACGTAACAGAACAAGTAGAGAAAAGAAAACTCGCCGACTCCACCAGTTCTCATGTCCCTAACAGAACAAGGAGAGAATAGAAAACTCGCCGACTCCACCAGTTCTCATGTACGTAACAGAATAAGGAGAGAATAGAAAAATCGCAGACTCCACCAGTTCTCATGTACGTAACAGAACAAGGTGAGAATAGAAAACTCGCCGACTCCACCAGATCTCATGTACGTAACAGAACAAGTAGAGAAAAGAAAACTCGCCGACTCCACCAGTTCTCATGTACGTAACAGAAATGGAGAAAAGAAAACAAGCCGTCTCCACCAGATCTCATGTACGTAACAGAACAAGGAGAGAATAAAAAACTCGCAGACTCCACCAGTTCTCTTGTACGTAACAGAACAAGGAGAGAATAGAAAACTCGCCGACTCCACCAGTTCTCATGTACGTAACAGATCAAGGAGAAAATAGAAAACTCACCGACTCCACCAGATCTCATGTACGTAACAGAACAGTAGAGAAAAGAAAACTCGCCGACTCCACCAGTTCTCATGTACGTAACAGAAATGGAGAAAAGAAAAATCGCCGTCTCCACCACATCTCATGTACGTAACAGAACAAGGAGAGAATAGAAAAACCGCCGACTCCACCAGTTCTCATGTACGTAACAGAACAAGGAGAGAATAGAAAACTCGCCGACTCCACCAGTTCTCATGTACGTAACAGAACAAATAGAGAAATGAAAACTCGCCGACTCCACCAGTTCTCATGTATGTAACAGAACAAATCGAGAAAAGAAAACTCGCCGACTCCACCAGTTCTCATGTACGTAACATAACAAGGAAAGAATAGAAAACTCGCCGACTCCACCAGTTCTCATGTACGTAACAGAAAAAGGAGAGAATAGAAAACTCGCCGACTCCACCAGATCTCATGTACGTAACAGAAAAAGTAGAGAAAAAAAACTCGCCGACTCCACCAGTTCTCATGTAGGTAACAGAACAAGGAGAGAAAAGAAAACTCGCCGACTCCACCAGCTCTCATGTACGTAACAGAAATGGAGAAAAGAAAACTCGCCGTCTCCACCAGATCTCATGTACGTCACAGAACAAGGAGAGAATAGACAACTCGCCGACTCCACCAGCTCTCATGTACGTAACAGAACAAGGAGAGAATAGAAAACTCGCCGACTCCACCAGTTCTCATGTACGTAACAGAACAAGGAGAGAACAGAAAACTCGCCGACTCCACCAGTTCTCATGTACGTAACAGAACAAGGAGAGAATAGAAAACTCGCGGACTCCAACAGTTCTCTTGTACGTAACAGAACAAGGAGAGAATAGAAAAATCGCCGACTCCACCAGTTCTCATGTACGTAACAGAACAAGGAGAAAATAGAAAACTCGCCGACTCCACCAGATCTAATGTACGTAACAGAACAAGGAGAGAATAGAAAACTCGCCGACTCCACCAGTTCTCATGTACGTAACAGAACAAGGAGAGAATAGAAAACTCGCCGACTCCACCACATCTCATGTACGTAACAGAACAAGGAGAGAATAGAAAACTCGCCGACCCCACCAGTTCTCATGTACGTAACAGAACAAATAGAGAAAAGAAAACTCGCCGACTCCACAAGTTCTCATGTACGTAACAGAACAAGGAGAGAATAGAAAACTCGCCTTCTCCACCAGTTCTCATGTACGTAGCAGAACAAATAGAGAAAAGAAAACTCGCCGACTCCACCAGATCTCATGTACGTAACAGAACAAGTAGAGAATAGAAAACTCGCCGACTCCACCAGTTCTCATGTACTTAACAGAACAAGGAGAGAATAGAAAACTCGCCGACTCCACCAGTTCTCATGTACGTAACAGAACAAGGAGAAAATAGAAAACTCGCCGACTCCACCAGATCTCATGTACGTAACAGAACAAGTAGAGAAAAGAAAACTCGCCGACTCCACCAGTTCTCATGTACGTAACAGAAATGGAGAAAAGAAAAATCGCCGTCTCCACCACATCTCATGTACGTAACAGAACAAGGAGAGAATAGAAAAACCGCCGACTCCACCAGTTCTCATGTACGTAACAGAACAAGGAGAGAATAGAAAACTCGCCGACTCCACCAGTTCTCATGTACGTAACAGAACAAGGAGAGAATAGAAAACTCGCCGACTCCACCAGTTCTCATGTACGTAACAGAACAAATAGAGAAAAGAAAACTTGCCGACTCCACCAGTTCTCATGTACGTAACAGAACAAGGAGAGAATAAAAAACTCGCAGACTCCACCAGTTCTCTTGTACGTAACAGAACAAGGAGAGAATAGAAAACTCGCCGACTCCACCAGTTCTCATGTACGTAACAGATCAAGGAGAAAATAGAAAACTCGCCGACTCCACCAGATCTCATGTACGTAACAGAACAGTAGAGAAAAGAAAACTCGCCGACTCCACCAGTTCTCATGTACGTAACAGAAATGGAGAAAAGAAAAATCGCCGTCTCCACCACATCTCATGTACGTAACAGAACAAGGAGAGAATAGAAAAACCGCCGACTCCACCAGTTCTCATGTACGTAACAGAACAAGGAGAGAATAGAAAACTCGCCGACTCCACCAGTTCTCATGTACGTAACAGAACAAATAGAGAAATGAAAACTCGCCGACTCCACCAGTTCTCATGTATGTAACAGAACAAATCGAGAAAAGAAAACTCGCCGACTCCACCAGTTCTCATGTACGTAACATAACAAGGAAAGAATAGAAAACTCGCCGACTCCACCAGTTCTCATGTACGTAGCAGAAAAAGGAGAGAATAGAAAACTCGCCGACTCCACCAGATCTCATGTACGTAACAGAAAAAGTAGAGAAAAAAAACTCGCCGACTCCACCAGTTCTCATGTAGGTAACAGAACAAGGAGAGAAAAGAAAACTCGCCGACTCCACCAGTTCTCATGTACGTAACAGAAATGGAGAAAAGAAAACTCGCCGTCTCCACTAGATCTCATGTACGTCACAGAACAAGTAGAGAAAAGAAAACTCGCCGACTCCACCAGTTCTCATGTACGTAACAGAACAAGGAGAGATTAGAAAACTCGCCGACTCCACCAGTTCTCATGTACGTAACAGAAATGGAGAAAAGAAAACTCGCCGTCTCCACCAGATCTCATGTACGTAACAGAACAAGGAGAGAATAGAAAAATCGGCGACTCCACCAGTTCTCATGTACGTAACAGAACAAGGAGAGAATAGAAAACTCGCCGACTCCACCAGTTCTCATGTACGTAACAGAACAAATAGAGAAAAGAAAACTCGCCGACTCCACCAGTTCTCATGTACGTAACAGAACAAGGAGAGAATAGAAAACTCGCCGACTCCACCAGTTCTCATGTACGTAACAGAACAAGGAGAGAATAGAAAACTCGCCGACTCCACCAGTTCTCATGTACGTAACAGAACAAGGAGAGAATAGAAAACTCGCCGACTCCACCAGTTCTCATGTACGTAACAGAACAAGGACAGAACAGAAAACTCGCCGACTCCACCAGATCTCATGTACGTAACAGAACAAGTAGAGAAAAGAAAACTCGCCGACTCCACCAGTTCTCATGTACGTAACAGAACAAGTAGAGAACAGAAAACTCGCCGACTCCACCAGTTCTCATGTACGTAACAAAACAAGGAGAGAATAGAAAACTCGCCGACTCCGCCAGTTCTCATGTACGTAACAGAACAAGGAGAGAATAGAAAAATCGCCGACTACACCAGTTCTCATATACGTAACAGAACAAGGAGAGAATAGAAAACTCGCCGACTCCACCAGTTCTCATGTACGTAACAGAACAAGGAGAGAATAGAAAACTCGCCGACTCCACCAGATCAAATGTACGTAACAGAACAAGGAGAGAATAGAAAACTTGCAAACTCCACCAGTTCTCATGTACGTAACAGAACAAGTAGAGAAAAGAAAACTCGCCGACTCCACCAGTTCTCATGTACGTAGCAGAACAAATAGAGAAAAGAAAACTCGCCGTCTCCACCAGATCTCGTGTACGTAACAGAACAAGGAGAGAATAGAAAAATCGCCGACTCCACCAGTTCTCATGTACGTAACAGAACAAGGAGAGAATAGAAAACTCGCCGACTCCACCAGTTCTCATGTACGTAACAGAACAAGGAGAGAATAGAAAACTCGCCGACCCCACCAGTTCTCATGTACGTAACAGAACAAATAGAGAAAAGAAAACTCGCCGACTCCACAAGTTCTCATGTACGTAACAGAACAAGGAGAGAATAGAAAACTCGCCTTCTCCACCAGTTCTCATGTACGTAGCAGAACAAATAGAGAAAAGAAAACTCGCCGACTCCACCAGATCTCATGTACGTAACAGAACAAGTAGAGAATAGAAAACTCGCCGACTCCACCAGTTCTCATGTACTTAACAGAACAAGGAGAGAATAGAAAACTCGCCGACTCCACCAGTTCTCATGTACGTAACAGAACAAGGAGAGAATAGAAAACTCGCCGACTCCACCAGTTCTCATGTACATAACAGAACAAATCGAGAAAAAAAAACTCGCCGACTCCACCAGTTCTCATGTACGTAACAGAACAAGGAGAGAATAGAAAACTCGCCAACTCCACCAGTTCTCATGTACGTAACAGAACAAGGAGAGAATAGACAACTCGCCGACTCCACCAGATCTCATGTACGTAACAGAACAAGTAGAGAAAAGAAAACTCGCCGACTCCACCAGTTCTCATGTACGTAACAGAAATGGAGAAAAGAAAACAAGCCGTCTCCACCAGATCTCATGTACGTAACAGAACAAGGAGAGAATAGAAAAATCGCCGACTCCACCAGTTCTCATGTAAGTAACAGAACAAGGAAAGAATAGAAAACTCGCCGACTCCACCAGTTCTCATGTACGTAACAGAACAAGGAGAGAATAGAAAACTCGCCGACTCCATCAGTTCTCATGAACGTAACAGAACAAGGAGAGAATAGAAAACTCGCCGACTCCATCAGTTCTCATGTACGTAACAGAACAAATAGAGAAAAGAAAACTCGCCGACTCCACCAGTTCTCATGTACGTAACAGAACAAATAGAGAAAAGAAAATTCGCCGACTCCACCAGTTCTCATGTACGTAACAGAACAAGTAGAGAAAAGAAAACTCGCCGACTCCACCAGTTCTCATGTCCCTAACAGAACAAGGAGAGAATAGAAAACTCGCCGACTCCACCAGTTCTCATGTACGTAACAGAATAAGGAGAGAATAGAAAAATCGCAGACTCCACCAGTTCTCATGTACGTAACAGAACAAGGTGAGAATAGAAAACTCGCCGACTCCACCAGATCTCATGTACGTAACAGAACAAGTAGAGAAAAGAAAACTCGCCGACTCCACCAGTTCTCATGTACGTAACAGAAATGGAGAAAAGAAAACAAGCCGTCTCCACCAGATCTCATGTACGTAACAGAACAAGGAGAGAATAGAAAATTCGCCGACTCCACCAGTTCTCATGTAAGTAACAGAACAAGGAAAGAATAGAAAACTCGCCGACTCCACCAGTTCTCATGTACGTAACAGAACAAGGAGAGAATAGAAAACTCGCCGACTCCACCAGTTCTCATGAACGTAACAGAACAAGGAGAGAATAGAAAACTCGCCGACTCCACCAGTTCTCATGTACGTAACAGAACAAGTCGAGAAAAGAAAACTCGCCGACTCCACCAGTTCTCATGTACGTAACAGAACAAAGAGAGAATAGAAAACTCGCCGACTCCACCAGTTCTCATGTACGTAACAGAACAAATAGAGAAAAGAAAATTCGCCGACTCCACCAGTTCTCATGTACGTAACAGAACAAGTAGAGAAAAGAAAACTCGCCGACTCCACCAGTTCTCATGTCCCTAACAGAACAAGGAGAGAATAGAAAACTCGCCGACTCCACCAGTTCTCATGTACGTAACAGAACAAGGAGAGAATAGAAAAATCGCCGACTCCACCAGTTCTCATGTACGTAACAGAACAAGGTGAGAATAGAAAACTCGCCGACTCCACCAGTTTTCATGTACGTAACAGAACAAGGAGAGAATAGAAAACTCGCCGACTCCACCAGTTCTCATGTACGTAACAGAACAAATAGAGAAAAGAAAACTTGCCGACTCCACCAGTTCTCATGTACGTAACAGAACAAGGAGAGAATAAAAAACTCGCAGACTCCACCAGTTCTCTTGTACGTAACAGAACAAGGAGAGAATAGAAAACTCGCCGACTCCACCAGTTCTCATGTACGTAACAGATCAAGGAGAAAATAGAAAACTCACCGACTCCACCAGATCTCATGTACGTAACAGAACAGTAGAGAAAAGAAAACTCGCCGACTCCACCAGTTCTCATGTACGTAACAGAAATGGAGAAAAGAAAAATCGCCGTCTCCACCACATCTCATGTACGTAACAGAACAAGGAGAGAATAGAAAAACCGCCGACTCCACCAGTTCTCATGTACGTAACAGAACAAGGAGAGAATAGAAAACTCGCCGACTCCACCAGTTCTCATGTACGTAACAGAACAAATAGAGAAATGAAAACTCGCCGACTCCACCAGTTCTCATGTATGTAACAGAACAAATCGAGAAAAGAAAACTCGCCGACTCCACCAGTTCTCATGTACGTAACATAACAAGGAAAGAATAGAAAACTCGCCGACTCCACCAGTTCTCATGTACGTAACAGAAAAAGGAGAGAATAGAAAACTCGCCGACTCCACCAGATCTCATGTACGTAACAGAAAAAGTAGAGAAAAAAAACTCGCCGACTCCACCAGTTCTCATGTAGGTAACAGAACAAGGAGAGAAAAGAAAACTCGCCGACTCCACCAGTTCTCATGTACGTAACAGAAATGGAGAAAAGAAAACTCGCCGTCTCCACCAGATCTCATGTACGTCACAGAACAAGGAGAGAATAGACAACTCGCCGACTCCACCAGTTCTCATGTACGTAACAGAACAAGGAGAGAATAGAAAACTCGCCGACTCCACCAGTTCTCATGTACGTAACAGAACAAGGAGAGAACAGAAAACTCGCCGACTCCACCAGTTCTCATGTACGTAACAGAACAAGGAGAGAATAGAAAACTCGCGGACTCCAACAGTTCTCTTGTACGTAACAGAACAAGGAGAGAATAGAAAAATCGCCGACTCCACCAGTTCTCATGTACGTAACAGAACAAGGAGAAAATAAAAAACTCGCCGACTCCACCAGATCTAATGTACGTAACAGAACAAGGAGAGAATAGAAAACTCGCCGACTCCACCAGTTCTCATGTACGTAACAGAACAAGGAGAGAATAGAAAACTCGCCGACTCCACCACATCTCATGTACGTAACAGAACAAGGAGAGAATAGAAAACTCGCCGACCCCACCAGTTCTCATGTACGTAACAGAACAAATAGAGAAAAGAAAACTCGCCGACTCCACAAGTTCTCATGTACGTAACAGAACAAGGAGAGAATAGAAAACTCGCCTTCTCCACCAGTTCTCATGTACGTAGCAGAACAAATAGAGAAAAGAAAACTCGCCGACTCCACCAGATCTCATGTACGTAACAGAACAAGTAGAGAATAGAAAACTCGCCGACTCCACCAGTTCTCATGTACTTAACAGAACAAGGAGAGAATAGAAAACTCGCCGACTCCACCAGTTCTCATGTACGTAACAGAACAAGGAGAAAATAGAAAACTCGCCGACTCCACCAGATCTCATGTACGTAACAGAACAAGTAGAGAAAAGAAAACTCGCCGACTCCACCAGTTCTCATGTACGTAACAGAAATGGAGAAAAGAAAAATCGCCGTCTCCACCACATCTCATGTACGTAACAGAACAAGGAGAGAATAGAAAAACCGCCGACTCCACCAGTTCTCATGTACGTAACAGAACAAGGAGAGAATAGAAAACTCGCCGACTCCACCAGTTCTCATGTAGGTAACAGAACAAGGAGAGAAAAGAAAACTCGCCGACTCCACCAGTTCTCATGTACGTAACAGAAATGGAGAAAAGAAAACTCGCCGTCTCCACCAGATCTCATGTACGTAACAGAACAAGGAGAGAATAGAAAAATCGCCGACTCCACCAGTTCTCATGTACGTAACAGAACAAGGAGAGAAAAGAAAACTCGCCGACTCCACCAGTTCTCATGTAGGTAACAGAACAAATAGAGAAAAGAAAACTCGCCGACTCCACCAGTTCTCATGTACGTAACAGAACAAATAGAGAAAAGAAAACTCGCCGACTCCACCAGTTCTCATGTACGTAACAGAACAAGGAGAGAATAGAAAACTCGCCGACTCCACAAGTTCTCATGTACGTAACACAACAAGGAGAGAATAGAAAACTCGCCGACTCCACCAGTTCTCATGTACGTAACAGAACAAGTAGAGAATAGAAAACTCGCAAATTCCACCAGCTCTCATGTACGTAACAGAACAAGGAAAGAATAGAAAACTCGCCGACTCCACCAGACCTCATGTACGTAACAGAACAAGGAGAGAATAGAAAACTCGCCGACTCCACCAGTTCTCATGTACGTAACAGAACAAGGAGAGAATAGAAAACTCGCCGACTCCACCAGTTCTCATGTACGTAACAGAACAAATAGAGAAAAGAAAACTCGCCGACTCCACCAGTTCTCATGTACGTAACAGAACAAAGAGAGAATAGAAAACTCGCCGACTCCACCAGTTCTCATGTACGTAACAGAACAAATAGAGAAAAGAAAATTCGCCGACTCCACCACATCTCATGTACGTAACAGAACAAGGAGAGAATAGAAAACTCGCCGACTCCACCAGTTCTCATGTCCCTAACAGAACAAGGAGAGAATAGAAAACTCGCCGACTCCACCAGTTCTCATGTACGTAACAGAACAAGGAGAGAATAGAAAAATCGCCGACTCCACCAGTTCTCATGTACGTAACAGAACAAGGTGAGAATAGAAAACTCGCCGACTCCACCAGTTTTCATGTACGTAACAGAACAAGGAGAGAATAGAAAACTCGCCGACTCCACCAGTTCTCATGTACGTAACAGAACAAATAGAGAAAAGAAAACTCGCCGACTCCACCAGTTCTCATGTATGTAACAGAACAAATCGAGAAAAGAAAACTCGCCGACTCCACCAGTTCTCATGTAGGTAACAGAACAAGGAGAGAAAAGAAAACTCGCCGACTCCACCAGTTCTCATGTACGTAACAGAAATGGAGAAAAGAAAACTCGCCGTCTCCACCAGATCTCATGTACGTAACAGAACAAGGAGAGAATAGAAAAATCGCCGACTCCACCAGTTCTCATGTACGTAACAGAACAAGGAGAGAAAAGAAAACTCGCCGACTCCACCAGTTCTCATGTAGGTAACAGAACAAATAGAGAAAAGAAAACTCGCCGACTCCACCAGTTCTCATGTACGTAACAGAACAAATAGAGAAAAGAAAACTCGCCGACTCCACCAGTTCTCATGTACGTAACAGAACAAGGAGAGAATAGAAAACTCGCCGACTCCACAAGTTCTCATGTACGTAACACAACAAGGAGGGAATAGAAAACTCGCCGACTCCACCAGTTCTCATGTACGTAACAGAACAAGTAGAGAATAGAAAACTCGCAAACTCCACCAGCTCTCATGTACGTAACAGAACAAGGAAAGAATAGAAAACTCGCCGACTCCACCAGACCTCATGTACGTAACAGAACAAGGAGAGAATAGAAAACTCGCCGACTCCACCAGTTCTCATGTACGTAACAGAACAAGGAGAGAATAGAAAACTCGCCGACTCCACCAGTTCTCATGTACGTAACAGAACAAATAGAGAAAAGAAAACTCGCCGACTCCACCAGTTCTCATGTACGTAACAGAACAAAGAGAGAATAGAAAACTCGCCGACTCCACCAGTTCTCATGTACGTAACAGAACAAATAGAGAAAAGAAAATTCGCCGACTCCACCACATCTCATGTACGTAACAGAACAAGGAGAGAATAGAAAACTCGCCGACTCCACCAGTTCTCATGTCCCTAACAGAACAAGGAGAGAATAGAAAACTCGCCGACTCCACCAGTTCTCATGTACGTAACAGAACAAGGAGAGAATAGAAAAATCGCCGACTCCACCAGTTCTCATGTACGTAACAGAACAAGGTGAGAATAGAAAACTCGCCGACTCCACCAGTTTTCATGTACGTAACAGAACAAGGAGAGAATAGAAAACTCGCCGACTCCACCAGTTCTCATGTACGTAACAGAACAAATAGAGAAAAGAAAACTTGCCGACTCCACCAGATCTCATGTACGTAACAGAACAAGGAGAGAATAAAAAACTCGCAGACTCCACCAGTTCTCTTGTACGTAACAGAACAAGGAGAGAATAGAAAAACCGCCGACTCCACCAGTTCTCATGTACGTAACAGAACAAGGAGAGAATAGAAAACTCGCCGACTCCACCAGTTCTCATGTACGTAACAGAACAAATAGAGAAATGAAAACTCGCCGACTCCACCAGTTCTCATGTATGTAACAGAACAAATCGAGAAAAGAAAACTCGCCGACTCCACCAGTTCTCATGTACGTAACATAACAAGGAAAGAATAGAAAACTCGCCGACTCCACCAGTTCTCATGTACGTAACAGAAAAAGGAGAGAATAGAAAACTCGCCGACTCCACCAGATCTCATGTACGTAACAGAAAAAGTAGAGAAAAAAACTCGCCGACTCCACCAGTTCTCATGTACGTAACAGAAATGGAGAAAAGAAAACTCGCCGTCTCCACCAGATCTCATGTACGTCACAGAACAAGGAGAGAATAGACAACTCGCCGACTCCACCAGTTCTCATGTACGTAACAGAACAAGGAGAGAATAGAAAACTCGCCGACTCCACCAGTTCTCATGTACGTAACAGAACAAGGAGAGAATAGAAAACTCGCCGACTCCACCAGTTCTCATGTACGTAACAGAACAAGGAGAGAATAGAAAACTCGCCGACTCCAACAGTTCTCTTGTACGTAACAGAACAAGGAGAGAATAGAAAACTCGCCGACTCCACCAGTTCTCATGTACGTAACAGAACAAGGAGAGAATAGAAAACTCGCCGACTCCACCACATCTCATGTACGTAACAGAACAAGGAGAAAATAGAAAACTCGCCGACTCCACCAGATCTCATGTACGTAACAGAACAAGTAGAGAAAAGAAAACTCGCCGACTCCACCAGTTCTCATGTACGTAACAGAAATGGAGAAAAGAAAAATCGCCGTCTCCACCACATCTCATGTACGTAACAGAACAAGGAGAGAATAGAAAAACCGCCGACTCCACCAGTTCTCATGTACGTAACAGAACAAGGAATGAATAGAAAACTCGCCGACTCCACCAGATCAAATGTACGTAACAGAACAAGGAGAGAATAGAAAACTCGCAAACTCCACCAGTTCTCATGTACGTAACAGAACAAGTAGAGAAAAGAAAACTCGCCGAATCCACCAGTTCTCATGTACGTAACAGAACAAGGAGAGAAAAGAAAACTCGCCGACTCCACAAGTTCTCATGTACGTAACAGAACAAGGAGAGAATAGAAAACTCGCCGACTCCACCAGTTCTCATGTACGTAACAGAACAAGGAGAGAATAGTAAACTCGCCGACTCCACCAGTTCTCATGTACGTAACAGATCAAGGAGAAAATAGAAAACTCACCGACTCCACCAGATCTCATGTACATAACAGAACAGTAGAGAAAAGAAAACTCGCCGACTCCACCAGTTCTCATGTACGTAACAGAAATGGAGAAAAGAAAAATCGCCGTCTCCACCACATCTCATGTACGTAACAGAACAAGGAGAGAATAGAAAAACCGCCGACTCCACCAGTTCTCATGTACGTAACAGAACAAGGAGAGAATAGAAAACTCGCCGACTCCACCAGTTCTCATGTACGTAACAGAACAAATAGAGAAATGAAAACTCGCCGACTCCACCAGTTCTCATGTATGTAACAGAACAAATCGAGAAAAGAAAACTCGCCGACTCCACCAGTTCTCATGTACGTAACATAACAAGGAAAGAATAGAAAACTCGCCGACTCCACCAGTTCTCATTTACGTAACAGAAAAAGGAGAGAATAGAAAACTCGCCGACTCCACCAGATCTCATGTACGTAACAGAAAAAGGAGAGAAAAAAAACTCGCCGACTCCACCAGTTCTCATGTATGTAACAGAACAAATCGAGAAAAGAAAACTCGCCGACTCCACCAGTTCTCATGTACGTAACATAACAAGGAAAGAATAGAAAACTCGCCGACTCCACCAGTTCTCATGTACGTAACAGAACAAGGAGAAAATAGAAAACTCGCCGACTCCACCAGATCTAATGTACGTAACAGAACAAGGAGAGAATAGAAAACTCGCCGACTCCACCAGTTCTCATGTACGTAACAGAACAAGGAGAGAATAGAAAACTCGCCGACTCCACCAGTTCTCATGTACGTAACAGAACAAGGAGAGAATAGAAAACTCGCCGACCCCACCAGTTCTCATGTACGTAACAGAACAAATAGAGAAAAGAAAACTCGCCGACTCCACAAGTTCTCATGTACGTAACAGAAAAAGGAGAGAATAGAAAACTCGCCTTCTCCACCAGTTCTCATGTACGTAGCAGAACAAATAGAGAAAAGAAAACTCGCCGACTCCACCAGATCTCATGTACGTAACAGAACAAGTAGAGAATAGAAAACTCGCCGACTCCACCAGTTCTCATGTACTTAACAGAACAAGGAGAGAATAGAAAACTCGCCGACTCCACCAGTTCTCATGTACGTAACAGAACAAGGAGAAAATAGAAAACTCGCCGACTCCACCAGATCTCCTGTACGTAACAGAACAAGTAGAGAAAAGAAAACTCGCCGACTCCACCAGTTCTCATGTACGTAACAGAAATGGAGAAAAGAAAAATCGCCGTCTCCACCACATCTCATGTACGTAACAGAACAAGGAGAGAATAGAAAAACCGCCGACTCCACCAGTTCTCATGTACGTAACAGAACAAGGAGAGAATAGAAAACTCGCCGACTACACCAGTTCTCATGTACGTAACAGAACAAATAGAGAAATGAAAACTCGCCGACTCCACCAGTTCTCATGTATGTAACAGAACAAATCGAGAAAAGAAAACTCGCCGACTCCACCAGTTCTCATGTAGGTAACAGAACAAGGAGAGAAAAGAAAACTCGCCGACTCCACCAGTTCTCATGTACGTAACAGAAATGGAGAAAAGAAAACTCGCCGTCTCCACCAGATCTCATGTACGTAACAGAACAAGGAGAGAATAGAAAAATCGCTGACTCCACCAGTTCTCATGTACGTAACAGAACAAGGAGAGAAAAGAAAACTCGCCGACTCCACCAGTTCTCATGTAGGTAACAGAACAAATAGAGAAAAGAAAACTCGCCGACTCCACCAGTTCTCATGTACGTAACAGAACAAATAGAGAAAAGAAAACTCGCCGACTCCACCAGTTCTCATGTACGTAACAGAACAAGGAGAGAATAGAAAACTCGCCGACTCCACAAGTTCTCATGTACGTAACACAACAAGGAGAGAATAGAAAACTCGCCGACTCCACCAGTTCTCATGTACGTAACAGAACAAGTAGAGAATAGAAAACTCGCAAACTCCACCAGCTCTCATGTACGTAACAGAACAAGGAAAGAATAGAAAACTCGCCGACTCCACCAGACCTCATGTACGTAACAGAACAAGGAGAGAATAGAAAACTCGCCGACTCCACCAGTTCTCATGTACGTAACAGAACAAGGAGAGAATAGAAAACTCGCCGACTCCACCAGTTCTCATGTACGTAACAGAACAAATAGAGAAAAGAAAACTCGCCGACTCCACCAGTTCTCATGTACGTAACAGAACAAAGAGAGAATAGAAAACTCGCCGACTCCACCAGTTCTCATGTACGTAACAGAACAAATAGAGAAAAGAAAATTCGCCGACTCCACCACATCTCATGTACGTAACAGAACAAGGAGAGAATAGAAAACTCGCCGACTCCACCAGTTCTCATGTACGTAACAGAACAAGGAGAGAATAGAAAACTCGCCGACTCCACCACATCTCATGTACGTAACAGAACAAGGAGAGAATAGAAAACTCGCCGACCCCACCAGTTCTCATGTACGTAACAGAACAAATAGAGAAAAGAAAACTCGCCGACTCCACAAGTTCTCATGTACGTAACAGAACAAGGAGAGAATAGAAAACTCGCCTTCTCCACCAGTTCTCATGTACGTAGCAGAACAAATAGAGAAAAGAAAACTCGCCGACTCCACCAGATCTCATGTACGTAACAGAACAAGTAGAGAATAGAAAACTCGCCGACTCCACCAGTTCTCATGTACTTAACAGAACAAGGAGAGAATAGAAAACTCGCCGACTCCACCAGTTCTCATGTACGTAACAGAACAAGGAGAAAATAGAAAACTCGCCGACTCCACCAGATCTCATGTACGTAACAGAACAAGTAGAGAAAAGAAAACTCGCCGACTCCACCAGTTCTCATGTACGTAACAGAAATGGAGAAAAGAAAAATCGCCGTCTCCACCACATCTCATGTACGTAACAGAACAAGGAGAGAATAGAAAAACCGCCGACTCCACCAGTTCTCATGTACGTAACAGAACAAGGAGAGAATAGAAAACTCGCCGACTCCACCAGTTCTCATGTACGTAACAGAACAAATAGAGAAATGAAAACTCGCCGACTCCACCAGTTCTCATGTATGTAACAGAACAAATCGAGAAAAGAAAACTCGCCGACTCCACCAGTTCTCATGTAGGTAACAGAACAAGGAGAGAAAAGAAAACTCGCCGACTCCACCAGTTCTCATGTACGTAACAGAAATGGAGAAAAGAAAACTCGCCGTCTCCACCAGATCTCATGTACGTAACAGAACAAGGAGAGAATAGAAAAATCGCCGACTCCACCAGTTCTCATGTACGTAACAGAACAAGGAGAGAATAGAAAACTCGCCGACTCCACCAGTTCTCATGTACGTAACAGAACAAATAGAGAAATGAAAACTCGCCGACTCCACCAGTTCTCATGTATGTAACAGAACAAATCGAGAAAAGAAAACTCGCCGACTCCACCAGTTCTCATGTAGGTAACAGAACAAGGAGAGAAAAGAAAACTCGCCGACTCCACCAGTTCTCATGTACGTAACAGAAATGGAGAAAAGAAAACTCGCCGTCTCCACCAGATCTCATGTACGTAACAGAACAAGGAGAGAATAGAAAAATCGCCGACTCCACCAGTTCTCATGTACGTAACAGAACAAGGAGAGAAAAGAAAACTCGCCGACTCCACCAGTTCTCATGTAGGTAACAGAACAAATAGAGAAAAGAAAACTCGCCGACTCCACCAGATCTCATGTACGTAACAGAAAAAGTAGAGAAAAAAAACTCGCCGACTCCACCAGTTCTCATGTAGGTAACAGAACAAGGAGAGAAAAGAAAACTCGCCGACTCCACCAGTTCTCATGTACGTAACAGAAATGGAGAAAAGAAAACTCGCCGTCTCCACCAGATCTCATGTACGTCACAGAACAAGTAGAGAAAAGAAAACTCGCCGACTCCACCAGTTCTCATGTACGTAACAGAACAAGGAGAGATTAGAAAACTCGCCGACTCCACCAGTTCTCATGTACGTAACAGAAATGGAGAAAAGAAAACTCGCCGTCTCCACCAGATCTCATGTACGTAACAGAACAAGGAGAGAATAGAAAAATCGCCGACTCCACCAGTTCTCATGTACGTAACAGAACAAGGACAGAATAGAAAAATCGCCGACTCCACCAGTTCTCATGTACGTAACAGAACAAATAGAGAAAAGAAAACTCGCCGACTCCACCAGTTCTCATGTACGTAACAGAACAAGGAGAGAATAGAAAACCCGCCGACTCCACCAGTTCTCATGTACGTAACAGAACAAGGAGAGAATAGAAAACTCGCCGACTCCACCAGTTCTCATGTACGTAACAGAACAAGGAGAGAATAGAAAACTCGCCGACTCCACCAGTTCTCATGTACGTAACAGAACAAGGACAGAACAGAAAACTCGCCGACTCCACCAGATCTCATGTACGTAACAGAACAAGTAGAGAAAAGAAAACTCGCCGACTCCACCAGTTCTCATGTACGTAACAGAACAAGTAGAGAACAGAAAACTCGCCGACTCCACCAGTTCTCATGTACGTAACAAAACAAGGAGAGAATAGAAAACTCGCCGACTCCGCCAGTTCTCATGTACGTAACAGAACAAGGAGAGAATAGAAAAATCGCCGACTACACCAGTTCTCATATACGTAACAGAACAAGGAGAGAATAGAAAACTCGCCGACTCCACCAGTTCTCATGTACGTAACAGAACAAGGAGAGAATAGAAAACTCGCCGACTCCACCAGATCAAATGTACGTAACAGAACAAGGAGAGAATAGAAAACTTGCAAACTCCACCAGTTCTCGTGTACGTAACAGAACAAGTAGAGAAAAGAAAACTCGCCGACTCCACCAGTTCTCATGTACGTAGCAGAACAAATAGAGAAAAGAAAACTCGCCGTCTCCACCAGATCTCGTGTACGTAACAGAACAAGGAGAGAATAGAAAAATCGCCGACTCCACCAGTTCTCATGTACGTAACAGAACAAGGAGAGAATAGAAAACTCGCCGACTCCACCAGTTCTCATGTACGTAACAGAACAAGGAGAGAATAGAAAACTCGCCGACCCCACCAGTTCTCATGTACGTAACAGAACAAATAGAGAAAAGAAAACTCGCCGACTCCACAAGTTCTCATGTACGTAACAGAACAAGGAGAGAATAGAAAACTCGCCTTCTCCACCAGTTCTCATGTACGTAGCAGAACAAATAGAGAAAAGAAAACTCGCCGACTCCACCAGATCTCATGTACGTAACAGAACAAATAGAGAAAAGAAAAATCGCCGTCTCCACCACATCTCATGTACGTAACAGAACAAGGAGAGAATAGAAAAACCGCCGACTCCACCAGTTCTCATGTACGTAACAGAACAAGGAGAGAATAGAAAACTCGCCGACTCCACCAGTTCTCATGTACGTAACAGAACAAGGAGAGAATAGAAAACTCGCCGACTCCACCAGTTCTCATGTACATAACAGAACAAATCGAGAAAAGAAAACTCGCCGACTCCACCAGTTGTCATGTACGTAACAGAACAAGGAGAGAATAGAAAACTCGCCAACTCCACCAGTTCTCATGTACGTAACAGAACAAGGAGAGAATAGACAACTCGCCGACTCCACCAGATCTCATGTACGTAACAGAACAAGTAGAGAAAAGAAAACTCGCCGACTCCACCAGTTCTCATGTACGTAACAGAAATGGAGAAAAGAAAACAAGCCGTCTCCACCAGATCTCATGTACGTAACAGAACAAGGAGAGAATAGAAAAATCGCCGACTCCACCAGTTCTCATGTAAGTAACAGAACAAGGAAAGAATAGAAAACTCGCCGACTCCACCAGTTCTCATGTACGTAACAGAACAAGGAGAGAATAGAAAACTCGCCGACTCCATCAGTTCTCATGAACGTAACAGAACAAGGAGAGAATAGAAAACTCGCCGACTCCATCAGTTCTCATGTACGTAACAGAACAAATAGAGAAAAGAAAACTCGCCGACTCCACCAGTTCTCATGTACGTAACAGAACAAAGAGAGAATAGAAAACTCGCCGACTCCACCAGTTCTCATGTACGTAACAGAACAAATAGAGAAAAGAAAATTCGCCGACTCCACCAGTTCTCATGTACGTAACAGAACAAGTAGAGAAAAGAAAACTCGCCGACTCCACCAGTTCTCATGTCCCTAACAGAACAAGGAGAGAATAGAAAACTCGCCGACTCCACCAGTTCTCATGTACGTAACAGAACAAGGAGAGAATAGAAAAATCGCAGACCCCACCAGTTCTCATGTACGTAACAGAACAAGGTGAGAATAGAAAACTCGCCGACTCCACCAGATCTCATGTACGTAACAGAACAAGTAGAGAAAAGAAAACTCGCCGACCCCACCAGTTCTCATGTACGTAACAGAACAAATAGAGAAAAGAAAACTCGCCGACTCCACAAGTTCTCATGTACGTAACAGAAAAAGGAGAGAATAGAAAACTCGCCTTCTCCACCAGTTCTCATGTACGTAGCAGAACAAATAGAGAAAAGAAAACTCGCCGACTCCACCAGATCTCATGTACGTAACAGAACAAGTAGAGAATAGAAAACTCGCCGACTCCACCAGTTCTCATGTACTTAACAGAACAAGGAGAGAATAGAAAACTCGCCGACTCCACCAGTTCTCATGTACGTAACAGAACAAGGAGAAAATAGAAAACTCGCCGACTCCACCAGATCTCCTGTACGTAACAGAACAAGTAGAGAAAAGAAAACTCGCCGACTCCACCAGTTCTCATGTACGTAACAGAAATGGAGAAAAGAAAAATCGCCGTCTCCACCACATCTCATGTACGTAACAGAACAAGGAGAGAATAGAAAAACCGCCGACTCCACCAGTTCTCATGTACGTAACAGAACAAGGAGAGAATAGAAAACTCGCCGACTACACCAGTTCTCATGTACGTAACAGAACAAATAGAGAAATGAAAACTCGCCGACTCCACCAGTTCTCATGTATGTAACAGAACAAATCGAGAAAAGAAAACTCGCCGACTCCACCAGTTCTCATGTAGGTAACAGAACAAGGAGAGAAAAGAAAACTCGCCGACTCCACCAGTTCTCATGTACGTAACAGAAATGGAGAAAAGAAAACTCGCCGTCTCCACCAGATCTCATGTACGTAACAGAACAAGGAGAGAATAGAAAAATCGCCGACTCCACCAGATCTCATGTACGTCACAGAACAAGTAGAGAAAAGAAAACTCGCCGACTCCACCAGTTCTCATGTACGTAACAGAACAAATAGAGAAAAGAAAATTCGCCGACTCCACCAGTTCTCATGTACGTAACAGAACAAGGAGAGAATAGAAAACTCGCCGACTCCACCAGTTCTCATGTACGTAACAGAACAAATAGAGAAATGAAAACTCGCCGACTCCACCAGTTCTCATGTATGTAACAGAACAAATCGAGAAAAGAAAACTCGCCGACTCCACCAGTTCTCATGTAGGTAACAGAACAAGGAGAGAAAAGAAAACTCGCCGACTCCACCAGTTCTCATGTACGTAACAGAAATGGAGAAAAGAAAACTCGCCGTCTCCACCAGATCTCATGTACGTAACAGAACAAGGAGAGAATAGAAAAATCGCCGACTCCACCAGTTCTCATGTACGTAACAGAACAAGGAGAGAAAAGAAAACTCGCCGACTCCACCAGTTCTCATGTAGGTAACAGAACAAATAGAGAAAAGAAAACTCGCCGACTCCACCAGATCTCATGTACGTAACAGAAAAAGTAGAGAAAAAAAACTCGCCGACTCCACCAGTTCTCATGTAGGTAACAGAACAAGGAGAGAAAAGAAAACTCGCCGACTCCACCAGTTCTCATGTACGTAACAGAAATGGAGAAAAGAAAACTCGCCGTCTCCACCAGATCTCATGTACGTCACAGAACAAGTAGAGAAAAGAAAACTCGCCGACTCCACCAGTTCTCATGTACGTAACAGAACAAGGAGAGATTAGAAAACTCGCCGACTCCACCAGTTCTCATGTACGTAACAGAAATGGAGAAAAGAAAACTCGCCGTCTCCACCAGATCTCATGTACGTAACAGAACAAGGAGAGAATAGAAAAATCGCCGACTCCACCAGTTCTCATGTACGTAACAGAACAAGGAGAGAATAGAAAACTCGCCGACTCCACCAGTTCTCATGTACGTAACAGAACAAATAGAGAAAAGAAAACTCGCCGACTCCACCAGTTCTCATGTACGTAACGGAACAAGGAGAGAATAGAAAACCCGCCGACTCCACCAGTTCTCATGTACGTAACAGAACAAGGAGAGAATAGAAAACTCGCCGACTCCACCAGTTCTCATGTACGTAACAGAACAAGGAGAGAATAGAAAACTCGCCGACTCCACCAGTTCTCATGTACGTAACAGAACAAGGACAGAACAGAAAACTCGCCGACTCCACCAGATCTCATGTACGTAACAGAACAAGTAGAGAAAAGAAAACTCGCCGACTCCTCCAGTTCTCATGTACGTAACAGAACAAGTAGAGAACAGAAAACTCGCCGACTCCACCAGTTCTCATGTACGTAACAAAACAAGGAGAGAATAGAAAACTCGCCGACTCCGCCAGTTCTCATGTACGTAACAGAACAAGGAGAGAATAGAAAAATCGCCGACTACACCAGTTCTCATATACGTAACAGAACAAGGAGAGAATAGAAAACTCGCCGACTCCACCAGTTCTCATGTACGTAACAGAACAAGGAGAGAATAGAAAACTCGCCGACTCCACCAGATCAAATGTACGTAACAGAACAAGGAGAGAATAGAAAACTTGCAAACTCCACCAGTTCTCGTGTACGTAACAGAACAAGTAGAGAAAAGAAAACTCGCCGACTCCACCAGTTCTCATGTACGTAGCAGAACAAATAGAGAAAAGAAAACTCGCCGTCTCCACCAGATCTCGTGTACGTAACAGAACAAGGAGAGAATAGAAAAATCGCCGACTCCACCAGTTCTCATGTACGTAACAGAACAAGGAGAGAATAGAAAACTCGCCGACTCCACCAGTTCTCATGTACGTAACAGAACAAGGAGAGAATAGAAAACTCGCCGACCCCACCAGTTCTCATGTACGTAGCAGAACAAATAGAGAAAAGAAAACTCGCCGACTCCACCAGTTCTCATGTACGTAACAGAACAAGGAGAGAATAGAAAACTCGCCGACTCCAACAGTTCTCTTGTACGTAACAGAACAAGGAGAGAATAGAAAAATCGCCGACTCCACCAGTTCTCATGTACGTAACAGAACAAGGAGAAAATAGAAAACTCGCCGACTCCACCAGATCACATGTACGTAACAGAACAAGGAGAGAATAGAAAACTCGCCGACTCCAACAGTTCTCTTGTACGTAACAGAACAAGGAGAGAATAGAAAAATCGCCGACTCCACCAGTTCTCATGTACGTAACAGAACAAGGAGAGAATAGAAAACTCGCAGACTCCACCACATCACATGTACGTAACAGAACAAGGAGAGAATAGAAAACTCGCCGACTCCACTAGTTCTCTTGTACGTAACAGAACAAGGAGAGAATAGAAAACTCGCCGACTCCACCAATTCTCATGTACGTAACAGAACAAGGAGAAAATAGAAAACTCGCCGACTCCACCAGATCTCATGTACGTAACAGAACAAGTAGAGAAAAGAAAACTCGCCGACTCCACCAGTTCTCATGTACGTAACAGAAATGGAGAAAAGAAAAATCGCCGTCTCCACCACATCTCATGTACGTAACAGAACAAGGAGAGAATAGGAAAACCGCCGACTCCACAAGTTCTCATGTACGTAACAGAACAAGGAGAGAATAGAAAACTCGCCGACTCCACCAGTTCTCATGTACGTAACAGAACAAATAGAGAAAAGAAAACTTGCCGACTCCACCAGTTCTCATGTACGTAACAGAACAAGGAGAGAATAAAAAACTCGCAGACTCCACCAGTTCTCTTGTACGTAACAGAACAAGGAGAGAATAGAAAACTCGCCGACTCCACCAGTTCTCATGTACGTAACAGAACAAGGAGAAAATAGAAAACTCGCCGACTCCACCAGATCTCATGTACGTAACAGAACAGTAGAGAAAAGAAAACTCGCCGACTCCACCAGTTCTCATGTACGTAACAGAAATGGAGAAAAGAAAAATCGCCGTCTCCACCACATCTCATGTACGTAACAGAACAAGGAGAGAATAGAAAAACCGCCGACTCCACCAGTTCTCATGTACGTAACAGAACAAGGAGAGAATAGAAAACTCGCCGACTCCAGCAGTTCTCATGTACGTAACAGAACAAATAGAGAAATTAAAACTCGCCGACTCCACCAGTTCTCATGTATGTAACAGAACAAATCGAGAAAAGAAAACTCGCCGACTCCACCAGTTCTCATGTACGTAACATAACAAGGAAAGAATAGAAAACTCGCCGACTCCACCAGTTCTCATGTACGTAACAGAAAAAGGAGAGAATAGAAAACTCGCCGACTCCACCAGATCTCATGTACGTAACAGAAAAAGTAGAGAAAAAAAACTCGCCGACTCCACCAGTTCTCATGTAGGTAACAGAACAAGGAGAGAAAAGAAAACTCGCCGTCTCCACCAGATCTCATGTACGTAACAGAACAAGGAGAGAAAAAAAACTCGCCGACTCCACCAGTTCTCATGTAGGTAACAGAACAAGGAGAGAAAAGAAAACTCGCCGTCTCCACCAGTTCTCATGTACGTAACAGAACAAGTAGCGAAAAGAAAACTCGCCGACTCCACCAGTTCTCATGTACGTAACAGAACAAATAGAGAATAGAAAACTCGCCGACTCCACCAGTTCTCATGTACGTAACAGAACAAATAGAGAAAAGAAAACTCGCCGACTCCACCAGTTCTCATGTACGTAACAGAACAAGGAGAGAATAGAAAACTCGCCGACTCCACCAGTTCTCATGTACGTAACAGAACAAGGAGAGAATAGAAAACTCGCCGACTCCACCAGTTCTGATGTACGTAACAGAACAAGTAGAGAATAGAAAACTCGCAAACTCCACCAGCTCTCATGTACGTAACAGAACAAGGAAAGAATAGAAAACTCGCCGACTCCACCAGACCTCATGTACGTAACAGAACAAGGAAAGAATAGAAAACTCGCCGACTCCACCAGTTCTCATGTACGTAACAGAACAAGGAGAGAATAGAAAACTCGCCGACTCCACCACATCTCATGTACGTAACAGAACAAGGAGAGAATAGAAAACTCGCCGACTCCACCAGTTCTCTTGTACGTAACAGAACAAGGAGAGAATAGAAAACTCGCCGACTCCACCAGTTCTCATGTACGTAACAGAACAAGGAGAAAATAGAAAACTCGCCGACTCCACCAGATCTCATGTACGTAACAGAACAAGTAGAGAAAAGAAAACTCGCCGACTCCACCAGTTCTCATGTACGTAACAGAAATGGAGAAAAGAAAAATCGCCGTCTCCACCACATCTCATGTACGTAACAGAACAAGGAGAGAATAGAAAAACCGCCGACTCCACCAGTTTTCATGTACGTAACAGAACAAGGAGAGAATAGAAAACTCGCCGACTCCACCAGTTCTCATGTACGTAACAGAACAAATAGAGAAAATAAAACTTGCCGACTCCACCAGTTCTCATGTACGTAACAGAACAAGGAGAGAATAGAAAACTCGCCTTCTCCACCAGTTCTCATGTACGTAGCAGAACAAATAGAGAAAAGAAAACTCGCCGACTCCACCAGTTCTCATGTACGTAACAGAACAAGGAGAGAATAGAAAACTCGCCGACTCCAACAGTTCTCTTGTACGTAACAGAACAAGGAGAGAATAGAAAAATCGCCGACTCCACCAGTTCTCATGTACGTAACAGAACAAGGAGAAAATAGAAAACTCGCCGACTCCACCAGATCTAATGTACGTAACAGAACAAGGAGAGAATAGAAAACTCGCCGACTCCACCAGTTCTCATGTACGTAACAGAACAAGGAGAGAATAGAAAACTCGCCGACTCCACTAGTTCTCTTGTACGTAACAGAACAAGGAGAGAATAGAAAACTCGCCGACTCCACCAATTCTCATGTACGTAACAGAACAAGGAGAAAATAGAAAACTCGCCGACTCCACCAGATCTCATGTACGTAACAGAACAAGTAGAGAAAAGAAAACTCGCCGACTCCACCAGTTCTCATGTACGTAACAGAAATGGAGAAAAGAAAAATCGCCGTCTCCACCACATCTCATGTACGTAACAGAACAAGGAGAGAATAGGAAAACCGCCGACTCCACCAGTTCTCATGTACGTAACAGAACAAGGAGAGAATAGAAAACTCGCCGACTCCACCAGTTCTCATGTACGTAACAGAACAAATAGAGAAAAGAAAACTTGCCGACTCCACCAGTTCTCATGTACGTAACAGAACAAGGAGAGAATAAAAAACTCGCAGACTCCACCAGTTCTCTTGTACGTAACAGAACAAGGAGAAAATAGAAAACTCGCCGACTCCACCAGTTCTCATGTACGTAACAGAACAAGGAGAAAATAGAAAACTCGCCGACTCCACCAGATCTCATGTACGTAACAGAACAGTAGAGAAAAGAAAACTCGCCGACTCCACCAGTTCTCATGTACGTAACAGAAATGGAGAAAAGAAAAATCGCCGTCTCCACCACATCTCATGTACGTAACAGAACAAGGAGAGAATAGAAAAACCGCCCACTCCACCAGTTCTCATGTACGTAACAGAACAAGGAGAGAATAGAAAACTCGCCGACTCCACCAGTTCTCATGTACGTAACAGAACAAATAGAGAAATTAAAACTCGCCGACTCCACCAGTTCTCATGTATGTAACAGAACAAATCGAGAAAAGAAAACTCGCCGACTCCACCAGTTCTCATGTACGTAACATAACAAGGAAAGAATAGAAAACTCGCCGACTCCACCAGTTCTCATGTACGTAACAGAAAAAGGAGAGAATAGAAAACTCGCCGACTCCACCAGATCTCATGTACGTAACAGAAAAAGTAGAGAAAAAAAACTCGCCGACTCCACCAGTTCTCATGTAGGTAACAGAACAAGGAGAGAAAAGAAAACTCGCCGTCTCCACCAGATCTCATGTACGTAACAGAACAAGGAGAGAATAGAAAAATCGCCGACTCCACCAGTTCTCATGTACGTAACAGAACAAGGAGAGAACAGAAAAATCGCCGACTCCACCAGTTCTCATGTAGGTAACAGAACAAATAGAGAATAGAAAACTCGCCGACTCCACCAGTTCTCATGTACGTAACAGAACAAATAGAGAAAAGAAAACTCGCCGACTCCACCAGTTCTCATGTACGTAACAGAACAAGGAGAGAATAGAAAACTCGCCGACTCCACCAGTTCTCATGTACGTAACAGAACAAGGAGAGAATAGAAAACTCGCCGACTCCACCAGTTCTGATGTACGTAACAGAACAAGTAGAGAATAGAAAACTCGCAAACTCCACCAGCTCTCATGTACGTAACAGAACAAGGAAAGAATAGAAAACTCGCCGACTCCACCAGACCTCATGTACGTAACAGAAGGAGAGAATAGAAAACTCGCAAACTCCACCAGTTCTCATGTACGTAACAGAACAAGTAGCGAAAAGAAAACTCGCCGACTCCACCAGTTCTCATGTACGTAACAGAAATGGAGAAAAGAAAACTCGCCGTCTCCACCAGATCTCATGTACGTAACAGAACAAGGAGAGAATAGAAAAATCGCCGACTCCACCAGTTCTCATGTACGTAACAGAACAAGGACAGAATAGAAAAATCGCCGACTCCACCAGTTCTCATGTACGTAACAGAACAAGGAGAGAATAGAAAACTCGCCGACTCCACCAGTTCTCATGTACGTAACAGAACAAATAGAGAAAAGAAAACTCGCCGACTCCACAAGTTCTCATGTACGTAACAGAACAAGGAGAGAATAGAAAACTCGCCTTCTCCACCAGTTCTCATGTACGTAGCAGAACAAATAGAGAAAAGAAAACTCGCCGACTCCACCAGTTCTCATGTACGTAACAGAACAAGGAGAGAATAGAAAACTCGCCGACTCCAACAGTTCTCTTGTACGTAACAGAACAAGGAGAGAATAGAAAAATCGCCGACTCCACCAGTTCTCATGTACGTAACAGAACAAGGAGAAAATAGAAAACTCGCCGACTCCACCAGATCTAATGTACGTAACAGAACAAGGAGAGAATAGAAAACTCGCCGACTCCACCAGTTCTCATGTACGTAACAGAACAAGGAGAGAATAGAAAACTCGCCGACTCCACCACATCTCATGTACGTAACAGAACAAGGAGAGAATAGAAAACTCGCCGACTCCACCAGTTCTCTTGTACGTAACAGAGCAAGGAGAGAATAGAAAACTCGCCGACTCCACCAGTTCTCATGTACGTAACAGAACAAGGAGAAAATAGAAAACTCGCCGACTCCACCAGATCTCATGTACGTAACAGAACAAGTAGAGAAAAGAAAACTCGCCGACTCCACCAGTTCTCATGTACGTAACAGAAATGGAGAAAAGAAAAATCGCCGTCTCCACCAGTTCTCATGTACGTAACAGAACAAGGAGAGAATAGAAAAACCGCCAACTCCACCAGTTCTCATGTACGTAACAGAACAAGGAGAGAATAGAAAACTCGCCGACTCCACCAGTTCTCATGTACGTAACAGAACAAATAGAGAAAAGAAAACTTGCCGACTCCACCAGTTCTCATGTACGTAACAGAACAAGGAGAGAATAAAAAACTCGCAGACTCCACCAGTTCTCTTGTACGTAACAGAACAAGGAGAGAATAGAAAACTCGCCGACTCCACCAGTTCTCATGTACGTAACAGAACAAGGAGAAAATAGAAAACTCGCCGACTCCACCAGATCTCATGTACGTAACAGAACAGTAGAGAAAAGAAAACTCGCCGACTCCACCAGTTCTCATGTACGTAACAGAAATGGAAAAAAGAAAAATCGCCGTCTCCACCACATCTCATGTACGTAACAGAACAAGTAGAGAATAGAAAAACCGCCGACTCCACCAGTTCTCATGTACGTAACAGAACAAGGAGAGAATAGAAAACTCGCCGACTCCACCAGTTCTCATGTACGTAACAGAACAAATAGAGAAATGAAAACTCGCCGACTCCACCAGTTCTCATGTATGTAACAGAACAAATCGAGAAAAGAAAACTCGCCGACTCCACCAGTTCTCATGTACGTAACATAACAAGGAAAGAATAGAAAACTCGCCGACTCCACCAGTTCTCATGTACGTAACAGAAAAAGGAGAGAATAGAAAACTCGCCGACTCCACCAGATCTCATGTACGTAACAGAAAAAGTAGAGAAAAAAAACTCGCCGACTCCACCAGTTCTCATGTAGGTAACAGAACAAGGAGAGAAAAGAAAACTCGCCGACTCCACCAGTTCTCATGTACGTAACAGAAATGGAGAAAAGAAAACTCGCCGTCTCCACCAGATCTCATGTACGTCACAGAACAAGGAGAGAATAGACAACTCGCCGACTCCACCAGTTCTCATGTACGTAACAGAACAAGGAGAGAATAGAAAACTCGCCGACTCCACCAGTTCTCATGTACGTAACAGAACAAGGAGAGAATAGAAAACTCGCCGACTCCACCAGTTCTCATGTACGTAACAGAACAAGGAGAGAATAGAAAACTCGCCGACTCCAACAGTTCTCTTGTACGTAACAGAACAAGGAGAGAATAGAAAAATCGCCGACTCCACCAGATCTAATGTACGTAACAGAACAAGGAGAGAATAAAAAACTCGCCGACTCCACCAGTTCTCATGTACGTAACAGAACAAGGAGAGAATAGAAAACTCGCCGACTCCACCACATCTCATGTACGTAACAGAACAAGGAGAGAATAGAAAACTCGCCGACTCCACCAGTTCTCTTGTACGTAACAGAACAAGGAGAGAATAGAAAACTCGCCGACTCCACCAGTTCTCATGTACGTAACAGAACAAGGAGAAAATAGAAAACTCGCCGACTCCACCAGTTCTCATGTACGTAACAGAACAAATAGAGAAATAAAAACTCGCCGACTCCACCAGTTCTCATGTATGTAACAGAACAAATCGAGAAAAGAAAACTCGCCGACTCCACCAGTTCTCATGTACGTAACATAACAAGGAAAGAATAGAAAACTCGCCGACTCCACCAGTTCTCATGTACGTAACAGAAAAAGGGGAGAATAGAAAACTCGCCGACTCCACCAGATCTCATGTACGTAACAGAACAAGTAGAGAAAAGAAAACCCGCCGACTCCACCAGTTCTCATGTAGGTAACAGAACAAGGAGAGAAAAGAAAACTCGCCGACTCCACCAGTTCTCATGTACGTAACAGAAATGGAGAAAATAAAACTCGCCGTCTCCACCAGATCTCATGTACGTAAAAGAACAAGGAGAGAATAGAAAAATCGCCGACTCCACCAGTTCTCATGTACGTAACAGAACAAGGAGAGAATAAAAAACTCGCCGACTCCACCAGTTCTCATGTAGGTAACAGAACAAATAGAGAAAAGAAAACTCGCCGACTCCACCAGACCTCATGTACGTAACAGAACAAGGAGAGAATAGAAAACTCGCAAACTCCAACAGTTCTCATGTACGTAACAGAACAAGTAGGGAAAAGAAAACTCGCCGACTCCACCAGTTCTCATGTACGTAACAGAAATGGAGAAAAGAAAACTCGCCGTCTCCACCAGATCTCATGTACGTAACAGAACAAGGAGAGAATAGAAAAATCGCCGACTCCACCAGTTCTCATCTACGTAACAGAACAAGGAGAGAATAGAAAACTCGCCGACTCCACCAGTTCTCATGTACGTAACAGAACAAGGAGAGAATAGAAAACTCGCCGACTCCACCACATCTCATGTACGTAACAGAACAAGGAGAGAATAGAAAACTCGCCGACTCCACCAGTTCTCTTGTACGTAACAGAACAAGGAGAGAATAGAAAACTCGCCGACTCCACCAGTTCTCATGTACGTAACAGAACAAGGAGAAAATAGAAAACTCGCCGACTCCACCAGTTCTCATGTACGTAACAGAACAAATAGAGAAATAAAAACTCGCCGACTCCACCAGTTCTCATGTATGTAACAGAACAAATCGAGAAAAGAAAACTCGCCGACTCCACCAGTTCTCATGTACGTAACATAACAAGGAAAGAATAGAAAACTTGCCGACTCCACCAGTTCTCATGTACGTAACAGAAAAAGGGGAGAATAGAAAACTCGCCGACTCCACCAGATCTCATGTACGTAACAGAACAAGTAGAGAAAAGAAAACTCGCCGACTCCACCAGTTCTCATGTAGGTAACAGAACAAGGAGAGAAAAGAAAACTCGCCGACTCCACCAGTTCTCATGTACGTAACAGAAATGGAGAAAATAAAACTCGCCGTCTCCACCAGTTCTCATGTACGTAACAGAACAAATAGAGAAAAGAAAAATCGCCGACTCCACCAGATCTCATGTACGTAGCAGAACAAATAGAGAAAAGAAAACTCGCCGACTCCACCAGATCTCATGTACGTAACAGAACAAGTAGAGAATAGAAAACTCGCCGACTCCACCAGTTCTCATGTACGTAACAGAACAAGGAGAGAATAGAAAACTCGCCGACTCCACCAGTTCTCATGAACGTAACAGAACAAGGAGAGAATAGAAAACTCGCCGACTCCACCAGTTCTCATGTACGTAACAGAACAAGGATAATAGAAAACTCGCCTTCTCCACCAGTTCTCATGTACATAACAGAACAAATCGAAAAAAGAAAACTCGCCGACTCCACCAGTTCTCATGTACGTAACAGAACAAGGAGAGAAAAGAAAACTCGCCGACTCCACCAGTTCTCATGTAGGTAACAGAACAAGGAGAGAATAGAAAACTCGCCGACTCCAACAGTTCTCTTGTACGTAACAGAACAAGGAGATAATAGAAAAATCGCCGACTCCACCAGTTCTCATGTACGTAACAGAACAAGGAGAAAATAGAAAACTCGCCGACTCCACCAGATCTAATGTACGTAACAGAACAAGGAGAGAATAGAAAACTCGCCGACTCCACCAGTTCTCATGTACGTAACAGAACAAGGAGAGAATAGAAAACTCGCCGACTCCACCAGTTTTCATGTACGTAACAGAACAAGGAGAGAATAGAAAACTCGCCGACTCCACCAGTTCTCATGTACGTAACAGATCAAGGAGAAAATAGAAAACTCGCCGACTCCAACAGTTCTCTTGTACGTAACAGAACAAGGAGAGAATAGAAAAAACGCCGACTCCGCCAGTTCTCATGTACGTAACAGAACAAGGAGAAAATAGAAAACTCGCCGACTCCACCAGTTCTCATGTACGTAACAGATCAAGGAGAAAATAGAAAACTCGCCGACTCCACCAGTTCTCTTGTACGTAACAGAACAAGGAGAGAATAGAAAACTCGCCGACTCCACCAGTTCTCATGTACGTAACAGAACAAGGAGAAAATAGAAAACTCGCCGACTCCACCAGTTCTCATGTACGTAACAGAACAAATAGAGAAATAAAAACTCGCCGACTCCACCAGTTCTCATGTATGTAACAGAAAAAAATCGAGAAAAGAAAACTCGCCGACTCCACCAGTTCTCATGTACGTAACATAACAAGGAAAGAATAGAAAACTCGCCGACTCCACCAGTTCTCATGTACGTAACAGAAAAAGGGGAGAATAGAAAACTCGCCGACTCCACCAGATCTCATGTACGTAACAGAACAAGTAGAGAAAAGAAAACTCGCCGACTCCACCAGTTCTCATGTAGGTAACAGAACAAGGAGAGAAAAGAAAACTCGCCGACTCCACCAGTTCTCATGTACGTAACAGAAATGGAGAAAATAAAACTCGCCGTCTCCACCAGATCTCATGTACGTAAAAGAACAAGGAGAGAATAGAAAACTCGCCGACTCCACCAGTTCTCATGTACGTAACAGAACAAGGAGAGAATAAAAAACTCGCCGACTCCACCAGTTCTCATGTAGGTAACAGAACAAATAGAGAAAAGAAAACTCGCCGACTCCACCAGTTCTCATGTACGTAACAGAACAAATAGAGAAAAGAAAACTCGCCGACTCCACCAGTTCTCATGTACGTAACAGAACAAGGAGAGAATAGAAAACTCGCCGACTCCACAAGTTCTCATGTACGTAACAGAACAAGGAGAGAATAGAAAACTCGCCGACTCCACCAGTTCTCATGTACGTAACAGAACAAGTAGAGAATAGAAAACTCGCGAACTCCACCAGCTCTCATGTACGTAACAGAACAAGGAAAGAATAGAAAACTCGCCGACTCCACCAGACCTCATGTACGTAACAGAACAAGGAGAGAATAGAAAACTCGCAAACTCCAACAGTTCTCATGTACGTAACAGAACAAGCAGGGAAAAGAAAACTCGCCTTCTCCACCAGATCTCATGTACGTAACAGAACAAGGAGAGAATAGAAAAATCGCCGACTCCACCAGTTCTCATGTACGTAACAGAACAAGGGAGAATAGAAAACTCGCCGACTCCACCAGTTCTCATGTACGTAACAGAACAAATTGAGAAAAGAAAACTCGCCGACTCCACCAGTTCTCATGTACGTAACAGAACAAGGAGAGAATAGAAAACTCGCCTTCTCCACCAGTTCTCATGTACGTAGCAGAACAAATAGAGAAAAGAAAACTCGCCGACTCCACCAGATCTCATGTACGTAACAGAACAAGGAGAGAATAGAAAACTCGCCAACTCCACCAGTTCTCATGTACGTAACAGAACAAGGAGAGAATAGAAAACTCGCCGACTACACCAGTTCTCATGTAAGTAACAGAACAAATAGAGAAATGAAAACTCGCCGACTCCACCAGTTCTCATGTATCTAACAGAACAAATCGAGAAAAGAAAACTCGCCGACTCCACCAGTTCTCATGTACGTAACAGAACAAGGAGAGAATAGAAAACTCGCCGACTCCACCAGTTCTCATGTACGTAACAGAACAAATAGAGAAAAGAAAACTCGCCGACTCCACCAGTTCTCATGTACGTAACAGAACAAAGAGAGAATAGAAAACTCGCCGACTCCACCAGTTCTCATGTACGTAACAGAAAAATTGAGAAAAGAAAACTCGCCGACTCCACCAGTTCTCATGTACGTAACAGAACAAGTAGAGAAAAGAAAACTCGCCGACTCCACCAGTTCTCATGTACGTAACAGAACAAGGAGAGAATAGAAAACTCGCCGACTCCACCAGTTGTCATGTACGTAACAGAACAAGGAGAGAATAGAAAAATCGCCGACTCCACCAGTTCTCATGTACGTAACAGAAATGGAGAAAATAAAACTCGCCGTCTCCACCAGTTCTCATGTACGTAACAGAACAAATAGAGAAAAGAAAAATCGCCGACTCCACCAGATCTCATGTACGTAGCAGAACAAATAGAGAAAAGAAAACTCGCCGACTCCACCAGATCTCATGTACGTAACAGAACAAGTAGAGAATAGAAAACTCGCCGACTCCACCAGTTCTCATGTACGTAACAGAACAAGGAGAGAATAGAAAACTCGCCGACTCCACCAGTTCTCATGAACGTAACAGAACAAGGAGAGAATAGAAAACTCGCCGACTCCACCAGTTCTCATGTACGTAACAGAACAAGGATAATAGAAAACTCGCCTTCTCCACCAGTTCTCATGTACATAACAGAACAAATCGAAAAAAGAAAACTCGCCGACTCCACCAGTTCTCATGTACGTAACAGAACAAGGAGAGAAAAGAAAACTCGCCGACTCCACCAGTTCTCATGTAGGTAACAGAACAAGGAGAGAATAGAAAACTCGCCGACTCCAACAGTTCTCTTGTACGTAACAGAACAAGGAGATAATAGAAAAATCGCCGACTCCACCAGTTCTCATGTACGTAACAGAACAAGGAGAAAATAGAAAACTCGCCGACTCCACCAGATCTAATGTACGTAACAGAACAAGGAGAGAATAGAAAACTCGCCGACTCCACCAGTTCTCATGTACGTAACAGAACAAGGAGAGAATAGAAAACTCGCCGACTCCACCAGTTTTCATGTACGTAACAGAACAAGGAGAGAATAGAAAACTCGCCGACTCCACCAGTTCTCATGTACGTAACAGATCAAGGAGAAAATAGAAAACTCGCCGACTCCAACAGTTCTCTTGTACGTAACAGAACAAGGAGAAAATAGAAAACTCGCCGACTCCAACAGTTCTCTTGTACGTAACAGATCAAGGAGAAAATAGAAAACTCGCCGACTCCACCAGTTCTCTTGTACGTAACAGAACAAGGAGAGAATAGAAAACTCGCCGACTCCACCAGTTCTCATGTACGTAACAGAACAAGGAGAAAATAGAAAACTCGCCGACTCCACCAGTTCTCATGTACGTAACAGAACAAATAGAGAAATAAAAACTCGCCGACTCCACCAGTTCTCATGTATGTAACAGAAAAAAATCGAGAAAAGAAAACTCGCCGACTCCACCAGTTCTCATGTACGTAACATAACAAGGAAAGAATAGAAAACTCGCCGACTCCACCAGTTCTCATGTACGTAACAGAAAAAGGGGAGAATAGAAAACTCGCCGACTCCACCAGATCTCATGTACGTAACAGAACAAGTAGAGAAAAGAAAACTCGCCGACTCCACCAGTTCTCATGTAGGTAACAGAACAAGGAGAGAAAAGAAAACTCGCCGACTCCACCAGTTCTCATGTACGTAACAGAAATGGAGAAAATAAAACTCGCCGTCTCCACCAGATCTCATGTACGTAAAAGAACAAGGAGAGAATAGAAAACTCGCCGACTCCACCAGTTCTCATGTACGTAACAGAACAAGGAGAGAATAAAAAACTCGCCGACTCCACCAGTTCTCATGTAGGTAACAGAACAAATAGAGAAAAGAAAACTCGCCGACTCCACCAGTTCTCATGTACGTAACAGAACAAATAGAGAAAAGAAAACTCGCCGACTCCACCAGTTCTCATGTACGTAACAGAACAAGGAGAGAATAGAAAACTCGCCGACTCCACAAGTTCTCATGTACGTAACAGAACAAGGAGAGAATAGAAAACTCGCCGACTCCACCAGTTCTCATGTACGTAACAGAACAAGTAGAGAATAGAAAACTCGCGAACTCCACCAGTTCTCATGTACGTAACAGAACAAGGAAAGAATAGAAAACTCGCCGACTCCACCAGACCTCATGTACGTAACAGAACAAGGAGAGAATAGAAAACTCGCAAACTCCAACAGTTCTCATGTACGTAACAGAACAAGCAGGGAAAAGAAAACTCGCCTTCTCCACCAGATCTCATGTACGTAACAGAACAAGGAGAGAATAGAAAAATCGCCGACTCCACCAGTTCTCATGTACGTAACAGAACAAGGGAGAATAGAAAACTCGCCGACTCCACCAGTTCTCATGTACGTAACAGAACAAATTGAGAAAAGAAAACTCGCCGACTCCACCAGTTCTCATGTACGTAACAGAACAAGGAGAGAATAGAAAACTCGCCTTCTCCACCAGTTCTCATGTACGTAGCAGAACAAATAGAGAAAAGAAAACTCGCCGACTCCACCAGATCTCATGTACGTAACAGAACAAGGAGAGAATAGAAAACTCGCCAACTCCACCAGTTCTCATGTACGTAACAGAACAAGGAGAGAATAGAAAACTCGCCGACTACACCAGTTCTCATGTAAGTAACAGAACAAATAGAGAAATGAAAACTCGCCGACTCCACCAGTTCTCATGTATCTAACAGAACAAATCGAGAAAAGAAAACTCGCCGACTCCACCAGTTCTCATGTACGTAACAGAACAAGGAGAGAATAGAAAACTCGCCGACTCCACCAGTTCTCATGTACGTAACAGAACAAATAGAGAAAAGAAAACTCGCCGACTCCACCAGTTCTCATGTACGTAACAGAACAAAGAGAGAATAGAAAACTCGCCGACTCCAACAGTTCTCTTGTACGTAACAGAACAAGGAGATAATAGAAAAATCGCCGACTCCACCAGTTCTCATGTACGTAACAGAACAAGGAGAAAATAGAAAACTCGCCGACTCCACCAGATCTAATGTACGTAACAGAACAAGGAGAGAATAGAAAACTCGCCGACTCCACCAGTTCTCATGTACGTAACAGAACAAGGAGAGAATAGAAAACTCGCCGACTCCACCAGTTTTCATGTACGTAACAGAACAAGGAGAGAATAGAAAACTCGCCGACTCCACCAGTTCTCATGTACGTAACAGATCAAGGAGAAAATAGAAAACTCGCCGACTCCAACAGTTCTCTTGTACGTAACAGAACAAGGAGAAAATAGAAAACTCGCCGACTCCAACAGTTCTCTTGTACGTAACAGATCAAGGAGAAAATAGAAAACTCGCCGACTCCACCAGTTCTCTTGTACGTAACAGAACAAGGAGAGAATAGAAAACTCGCCGACTCCACCAGTTCTCATGTACGTAACAGAACAAGGAGAAAATAGAAAACTCGCCGACTCCACCAGTTCTCATGTACGTAACAGAACAAATAGAGAAATAAAAACTCGCCGACTCCACCAGTTCTCATGTATGTAACAGAAAAAAATCGAGAAAAGAAAACTCGCCGACTCCACCAGTTCTCATGTACGTAACATAACAAGGAAAGAATAGAAAACTCGCCGACTCCACCAGTTCTCATGTACGTAACAGAAAAAGGGGAGAATAGAAAACTCGCCGACTCCACCAGATCTCATGTACGTAACAGAACAAGTAGAGAAAAGAAAACTCGCCGACTCCACCAGTTCTCATGTAGGTAACAGAGCAAGGAGAGAAAAGAAAACTCGCCGACTCCACCAGTTCTCATGTACGTAACAGAAATGGAGAAAATAAAACTCGCCGTCTCCACCAGATCTCATGTACGTAAAAGAACAAGGAGAGAATAGAAAACTCGCCGACTCCACCAGTTCTCATGTACGTAACAGAACAAGGAGAGAATAAAAAACTCGCCGACTCCACCAGTTCTCATGTAGGTAACAGAACAAATAGAGAAAAGAAAACTCGCCGACTCCACCAGTTCTCATGTACGTAACAGAACAAATAGAGAAAAGAAAACTCGCCGACTCCACCAGTTCTCATGTACGTAACAGAACAAGGAGAGAATAGAAAACTCGCCGACTCCACAAGTTCTCATGTACGTAACAGAACAAGGAGAGAATAGAAAACTCGCCGACTCCACCAGTTCTCATGTACGTAACAGAACAAGTAGAGAATAGAAAACTCGCGAACTCCACCAGCTCTCATGTACGTAACAGAACAAGGAAAGAATAGAAAACTCGCCGACTCCACCAGACCTCATGTACGTAACAGAACAAGGAGAGAATAGAAAACTCGCAAACTCCAACAGTTCTCATGTACGTAACAGAACAAGCAGGGAAAAGAAAACTCGCCTTCTCCACCAGATCTCATGTACGTAACAGAACAAGGAGAGAATAGAAAAATCGCCGACTCCACCAGTTCTCATGTACGTAACAGAACAAGGGAGAATAGAAAACTCGCCGACTCCACCAGTTCTCATGTACGTAACAGAACAAATTGAGAAAAGAAAACTCGCCGACTCCACCAGTTCTCATGTACGTAACAGAACAAGGAGAGAATAGAAAACTCGCCTTCTCCACCAGTTCTCATGTACGTAGCAGAACAAATAGAGAAAAGAAAACTCGCCGACTCCACCAGATCTCATGTACGTAACAGAACAAGGAGAGAATAGAAAACTCGCCAACTCCACCAGTTCTCATGTACGTAACAGAACAAGGAGAGAATAGAAAACTCGCCGACTACACCAGTTCTCATGTAAGTAACAGAACAAATAGAGAAATGAAAACTCGCCGACTCCACCAGTTCTCATGTATCTAACAGAACAAATCGAGAAAAGAAAACTCGCCGACTCCACCAGTTCTCATGTACGTAACAGAACAAGGAGAGAATAGAAAACTCGCCGACTCCACCAGTTCTCATGTACGTAACAGAACAAATAGAGAAAAGAAAACTCGCCGACTCCACCAGTTCTCATGTACGTAACAGAACAAAGAGAGAATAGAAAACTCGCCGACTCCACCAGTTCTCATGTACGTAACAGAAAAATTGAGAAAAGAAAACTCGCCGACTCCACCAGTTCTCATGTACGTAACAGAACAAGTAGAGAAAAGAAAACTCGCCGACTCCACCAGTTCTCATGTACGTAACAGAACAAGGAGAGAATAGAAAACTCGCCGACTCCACCAGTTGTCATGTACGTAACAGAACAAGGAGAGAATAGAAAAATCGCCGACTCCACCAGTTCTCATGTACGTAACAGAACAAATAGAGAAAAGAAAACTCGCCGACTCCACCAGTTCTCATGTACGTAACAGAACAAGTAGAGAAAAGAAAACTCGCCGACTCCACCAGTTCTCTTGTACGTAACAGAACAAGGAGAGAATAGAAAACTCGCCGACTCCACCAGTTCTCATGTACGTAACAGAACAAGGAGAAAATAGAAAACTCGCCGACTCCACCAGTTCTCATGTACGTAACAGAACAAATCGGGAAAAGAAAACTCGCCGACTCCACCAGTTCTCATGTACGTAACAGAACAAGGAGAGAATAGAAAACTCGCCGACTCCACCAGTTCTCATGTACGTAACAGAACAAGGAGAGAATAGAAACCTCGCCGACTCCTCCAGATCTCATGTGCGTAACAGAACAAGTAGAGAAAAGAAAACTCGCCGACTCCACCAGTTCTCATGTACGTAACAGAACAAGGAGAGAAAAGAAAACTCGCCGACTCCACCAGTTCTCATGTACGTAACAGAAATGGAGAAAAGAAAACTCGCCGTCTCCACCAGTTCTCATGTACGTAACAGAACAAGGAGAGAATAGAAAACTCGCCGACTCCACCAGTTCTCATGTACGTAACAGAACAAGGAGAGAATAAAAAACTCGCCGACTCCACCAGTTCTCATGTAGGTAACAGAACAAATAGAGAAAAGAAAACTCGCCGACTCCACCAGTTCTCATGTACGTAACAGAACAAATAGAGAAAAGAAAACTCGCCGACTCCACCAGTTCTCATAAACGTAACAGAACAAGGAGAGAATAGAAAACTCGCCGACTCCACCAGTTCTCATGTACATAACAGAACAAATCGAGAAAAGAAAACTCGCCGACTCCACCAGTTCTCATGTACGTAACAGAACAAATAGAGAAAAGAAAACTCGCCGACTCCACCAGTTCTCATGTACGTAACAGAACAAGGAGAGAATAGAAAACTCGCCGACTCCACAAGTTCTCATGTACGTAACAGAACAAGGAGAGAATAGAAAACTCGCCGACTCCACCAGTTCTCATGTACGTAACAGAACAAGTAGAGAATAGAAAACTCGCGAACTCCACCAGCTCTCATGTACGTAACAGAACAAGGAAAGAATAGAAAACTCGCCGACTCCACCAGTTCTCATGTACGTAACAGAACAAGGAGAGAATAGAAAACTCGCCGACTCCACAAGTTCTCATGTACGTAACAGAACAAGGAGAGAATAGAAAACTCGCCGACTCCACCAGTTCTCATGTACGTAACAGAACAAGTAGAGAATAGAAAACTCGCGAACTCCACCAGCTCTCATGTACGTAACAGAACAAGGAGAGAATAGAAAACTCGCAAACTCCAACAGTTCTCATGTACGTAACAGAACAAGCAGGGAAAAGAAAACTCGCCGACTCCACCAGTTCTCATGTACGTAACAGAACAAATCGGGAAAAGAAAACTCGCCGACTCCACCAGTTCTCATGTACGTAACAGAACAAGGAGAGAATAGAAAACTCGCCGACTCCACCAGTTCTCATGTACGTAACAGAACAAGGAGAGAATAGAAACCTCGGCGACTCCTCCAGATCTCATGTGCGTAACAGAACAAGTAGAGAAAAGAAAACTCGCCGACTCCACCAGTTCTCATGTACGTAACAGAACAAGGAGAGAAAAGAAAACTCGCCGACTCCACCAGTTCTCATGTACGTAACAGAAATGGAGAAAAGAAAACTCGCCGTCTCCACCAGTTCTCATGTACGTAACAGAACAAGGAGAGAATAGAAAACTCGCCGACTCCACCAGTTCTCATGTACGTAACAGAACAAGGAGAGAATAAAAAACTCGCCGACTCCACCAGTTCTCATGTAGGTAACAGAACAAATAGAGAAAAGAAAACTCGCCGACTCCACCAGTTCTCATGTACGTAACAGAACAAATAGAGAAAAGAAAACTCGCCGACTCCACCAGTTCTCATAAACGTAACAGAACAAGGAGAGAATAGAAAACTCGCCGACTCCACCAGTTCTCATGTACATAACAGAACAAATCGAGAAAAGAAAACTCGCCGACTCCACCAGTTCTCATGTACGTAACAGAACAAATAGAGAAAAGAAAAATCGCCGACTCCACCAGTTCTCATGTACGTAACAGAACAAGGAGAGAATAGAAAACTCGCCGACTCCACAAGTTCTCATGTACGTAACAGAACAAGGAGAGAATAGAAAACTCGCCGACTCCACCAGTTCTCATGTACGTAACAGAACAAGTAGAGAATAGAAAACTCGCGAACTCCACCAGCTCTCATGTACGTAACAGAACAAGGAAAGAATAGAAAACTCGCCGACTCCACCAGTTCTCATGTACGTAACAGAACAAGGAGAGAATAGAAAACTCGCCGACTCCACAAGTTCTCATGTACGTAACAGAACAAGGAGAGAATAGAAAACTCGCCGACTCCACCAGTTCTCATGTACGTAACAGAACAAGTAGAGAATAGAAAACTCGCGAACTCCACCAGCTCTCATGTACGTAACAGAACAAGGAGAGAATAGAAAACTCGCAAACTCCAACAGTTCTCATGTACGTAACAGAACAAGCAGGGAAAAGAAAACTCGCCGACTCCACCAGTTCTCATGTACGTAACAGAAATGGAGAAAAGAAAACTCGCCTTCTCCACCAGATCTCATGTACGTAACAGAACAAGGAGAGAATAGAAAAATCGCCGACTCCACCAGTTCTCATGTACGTAACAGAACAAGGGAGAATAGAAAACTCGCCGACTCCACCAGTTCTCATGTACGTAACAGAACAAATTGAGAAAATAAAACTCGCCGACTCCACAAGTTCTCATGTACGTAACAGAACAAGGAGAGAATAGAAAACTCGCCTTCTCCACCAGTTCTCATGTACGTAGCAGAACAAATAGAGAAAAGAAAACTCGCCGACTCCACCAGTTCTCATGTATCTAACAGAACAAATCGAGAAAAGAAAACTCGCCGACTCCACCAGTTCTCATGTACGTAACAGAACAAGGAGAGAATAGAAAACTCGCCGACTCCACCAGTTCTCATGTACGTAACAGAACAAATAGAGAAAAGAAAACTCGCCGACTCCACCAGTTCTCATGTACGTAACAGAACAAAGAGAGAATAGAAAACTCGCCGACTCCACCAGTTCTCATGTACGTAACAGAACAAATAGAGAAAAGAAAACTCGCCGACTCCACCAGTTCTCATGTACGTAACAGAACAAGTAGAGAAAAGAAAACTCGCCGACTCCACCAGTTCTCATGTACGTAACAGAACAAGGAGAGAATAGAAAACTCGCCGACTCCACCAGTTGTCATGTACGTAACAGAACAAGGAGAGAATAGAAAAATCGCCGACTCCACCAGTTCTCATGTACGTAACAGAACAAATAGAGAAAAGAAAACTCGCCGACTCCACCAGTTCTCATGTACGTAACAGAACAAGTGGAGAAAAGAAAACTCGCCGACTCCACCAGTTCTCTTGTACGTAACAGAACAAGGAGAGAATAGAAAACTCGCCGACTCCACCAGTTCTCATGTACGTAACAGAACAAGGAGAAAATAGAAAACTCGCCGACTCCACCAGTTCTCATGTACGTAACAGAACAAATCGGGAAAAGAAAAATCGCCGACTCCACCAGTTCTCATGTACGTAACAGAACAAGGAGAGAATAGAAAACTCGCCGACTCCACCAGTTCTCATGTACGTAACAGAACAAGGAGAGAATAGAAACCTCGCCGACTCCTCCAGATCTCATGTGCGTAACAGAACAAGTAGAGAAAAGAAAACTCGCCGACTCCACCAGTTCTCATGTACGTAACAGAACAAGGAGAGAAAAGAAAACTCGCCGACTCCACCAGTTCTCATGTACGTAACAGAAATGGAGAAAAGAAAACTCGCCGTCTCCACCAGTTCTCATGTACGTAACAGAACAAGGAGAGAATAGAAAACTCGCCGACTCCACCAGTTCTCATGTACGTAACAGAACAAATAGAGAAAAGAAAACTCGCCGACTCCACCAGTTCTCATGTACGTAACAGAACAAATAGAGAATAGAAAAATCGCCGACTCCACCAGATCTCATGTACGTAACAGAACAATGAAAGAACAGAAAACTCGCCGACTCCACCAGTTCTCACGTACGTAACAGAACAAGGAGAGAATAGAAAACTCGCCGACTCCACCAGTTCTCATAAACGTAACAGAACAAGGAGAGAATAGAAAACTCGCCGACTCCACCAGTTCTCATGTACGTAACAGAACAAGGAGAGAATAGAAAACTTGCCGACTCCACCAGTTCTCATGTACATAACAGAACAAATCGAGAAAAGAAAACTCGCCGACTCCACCAGTTCTCATTTACGTAACAGAACAAGGAGAGTATAGAAAACTCGCCGACTCCACCAGTTCTCATGTACGTAACAGAACAAGGAGAGAATAAAAAACTCGCCGACTCCACCAGATCTCATGTACGTAACAGAACAAGTAGAGAATAGAAAACTCGCCGACTCCACCAGTTCTCATGTACGTAACAGAACAAGGAGAGAATAGAAAACTCGCCGACTCCACCAGTTCTCATGTACGTAACAGAACAAGGAGAGAATAGAAAACTCGCAGACTCCACCAGTTCTCATGTACATAACAGAACAAATCAAGAAAAGAAAACTCGCCGACTCCACCAGTTCTCATGTACGTAACAGAACAAGGAGAGAATAGAAAACTCGCCGACTCCACCAGTTTTCATGTACGTAACAGAACAAGGAGAGAATAGAAAACTCGCCGACTCCACCAGATCTCATGTACGTAACAGAAATGGAGAAAAGAAAACTCGCCGTCTCCACCAGATCTCATGTACGTAACAGAACAAGGAGAGAATAGAAAAATCGCCGACTCCACCAGTTCTCATGTACTTAACAGAACAAATAGAGAAAAGAAAACTCGCCGACTCCACCAGTTCGCATGTACGTAACAGAACAAGGAGAGAATAGAAAACTCGCCGACTCCACCAGTTCTCATGTAAGTAACAGAACAAATAGAGAAAAGAAAACTCGCCGACTCCACCAGTTCTCATGTACGTAACAGAACAAGTAGAGAAAAGAAAACTCGCCGACTCCACCAGTTCTCATGTACGTAACAGAACAAATAGAGAAAAGAAAACTCGCCGACTCCACCAGTTCTCATGTACGTAACAGAACAAATCGAGAAAAGAAAACTCGCCGACTCCACTAGTTCTCATGTACGTAACAGAACAAGGAGAGAATAGAAAACTCGCCGACTCCACCAGTTCTCATGTACGTAACAGAACTAGGAGAGAATAGAAACCTCGCCGACTCCTCCAGATCTCATGTGCGTAACAGAACAAGTAGAGAAAAGAAAACTCGCCGACTCCACCAGTTCTCATGTACGTAACAGAACAAGGAGAGAAAAGAAAACTCGCCGACTCCACCAGTTCTCATGTACGTAACAGAAATGGAGAAAAGAAAACTCGCCGTCTCCACCAGTTCTCATGTACGTAACAGAACAAGGAGAGAATCGAAAACTCGCCGACTCCACCAGTTCTCATGTACGTAACAGAACAGATAGAGAAAAGAAAACTCGCCGACTCCACCAGTTCTCATGTACGTAACAGAACAAATAGAGAAAAGAAAACTCGCCGACTCCACCAGTTCCCATGTACGTAACAGAACAAGGAGAGAATAGAAAACTCGCTGACTCCACCAGTTCTCATGTACGTAACAGAACAAGGAGAGAATAGAAAACTCGCCGACTCCACCAGTTCTCATGTACGTAACAGATCAAGTAGAGAATAGAAAACTCGCAAACTCCACCAGCTCTCATGTACGTAACAGAACAAGGAAATAATAGAAAACTCGCAAACTCCACCAGTTCTCATGTACGTAACAGAACAAGTAGAGAAAAGAAAACTCGCCGACTCCACCAGTTCTCATGTACGTAACAGAAATGGAGAAAAGAAAACTCGCCGTCTCCACCAGATCTCATGTATGTAACAGAACAAGGAGAGAATAGAAAACTCGCCGACTCCACCAGTTCTCATGTACATAACAGAACAAGGAGAGAATAGAAAACTCGCCGACTCCACCAGTTCTCATGTACGTAACAGAACAAGGAGAGAATAGAAAACTCGCCGACTCCACCACATCTCATGTACGTAACAGAACAAGGAGAGAATAGAAAACTCGCCGACTCCACCAGTTCTCATGTACGTAACAGAACAAGGAGAAAATAGAAAACTTGCCGACTCCACCAGATCTCATGTACGTAACAGAACAAATAGAGAATAGAAAACTCGCCGACTCCACCAGTTCTCATGTACGTAACAGAACAAGGAGAGAATAGAAAACTCGCAGACTCCACCAGTTCTCATGTACATAACAGAACAAATCAAGAAAAGAAAACTCGCCGACTCCACCAGTTCTCATGTAAGTAACAGAACAAGGAGAGAATAGAAAACTCGCCGACTCCACCAGTTCTCATGTACGTAACAGAACAAGGAGAGAATAGAAAACTCGCCGACTCCACCAGATCTCATGTACGTAACAGAAATGGAGAAAAGAAAACTCGCCGTCTCCACCAGATCTCATGTACGTAACAGAACAAGGAGAGAATAGAAAAATCGCCGACTCCACCAGTTCTCATGTACTTAACAGAACAAATAGAGAAAAGAAAACTCGCCGACTCCACCAGTTCGCATGTACGTAACAGAACAAGGAGAGAATAGAAAACTCGCCGACTCCACCAGTTCTCATGTAAGTAACAGAACAAATAGAGAAAAGAAAACTCGCCGACTCCACCAGTTCTCATGTACGTAACAGAACAAGTAGAGAAAAGAAAACTCGCCGACTCCACCAGTTCTCATGTACGTAACAGAACAAGGAGAGAATAGAAAACTCGCCGACTCCACCAGTTCTCATGTAAGTAACAGAACAAATAGAGAAATGAAAACTCGCCGACTCCACCAGTTCTCATGTATCTAACAGAACAAATCGAGAAAAGAAAACTCGCCGACTCCACCAGTTCTCATGTACGTAACAGAACAAGGAGAGAATAGAAAACTCGCCGACTCCACCAGTTCTCATGTACGTAACAGAACAAATAGAGAAAAGAAAACTCGCCGACTCCACCAGTTCTCATGTACGTAACAGAACAAAGAGAGAATAGAAAACTCGCCGACTCCACCAGTTCTCATGTACGTAACAGAACAAATAGAGAAAAGAAAACTCGCCGACTCCACCAGTTCTCATGTACGTAACAGAACAAGTAGAGAAAAGAAAACTCGCCGACTCCACCAGTTCTCATGTACGTAACAGAACAAGGAGAGAATAGAAAACTCGCCGACTCCACCAGTTGTCATGTACGTAACAGAACAAGGAGAGAATAGAAAAATCGCCGACTCCACCAGTTCTCATGTACGTAACAGAACAAATAGAGAAAAGAAAACTCGCCGACTCCACCAGTTCTCATGTACGTAACAGAACAAGTAGAGAAAAGAAAACTCGCCGACTCCACCAGTTCTCTTGTACGTAACAGAACAAGGAGAGAATAGAAAACTCGCCGACTCCACCAGTTCTCATGTACGTAACAGAACAAGGAGAAAATAGAAAACTCGCCGACTCCACCAGTTCTCATGTACGTAACAGAACAAATCGGGAAAAGAAAACTCGCCGACTCCACCAGTTCTCATGTACGTAACAGAACAAGGAGAGAAAAGAAAACTCGCCGACTCCACCAGTTCTCATGTACGTAACAGAAATGGAGAAAAGAAAACTCGCCGTCTCCACCAGTTCTCATGTACGTAACAGAACAAGGAGAGAATAGAAAACTCGCCGACTCCACCAGTTCTCATGTACGTAACAGAACAAGGAGAGAATAAAAAACTCGCCGACTCCACCAGTTCTCATGTAGGTAACAGAACAAATAGAGAAAAGAAAACTCGCCGACTCCACCAGTTCTCATGTACGTAACAGAACAAATAGAGAAAAGAAAACTCGCCGACTCCACCAGTTCTCATAAACGTAACAGAACAAGGAGAGAATAGAAAACTCGCCGACTCCACCAGTTCTCATGTACATAACAGAACAAATCGAGAAAAGAAAACTCGCCGACTCCACCAGTTCTCATGTACGTAACAGAACAAGGAGAGAATAGAAAACTCGCCGACTCCACCAGTTCTCATGTACGTAACAGAACAAATAGAGAAAAGAAAACTCGCCGACTCCACCAGTTCTCATGTACGTAACAGAACAAAGAGAGAATAGAAAACTCGCCGACTCCACCAGTTCTCATGTACGTAACAGAACAAATAGAGAAAAGAAAACTCGCCGACTCCACCAGTTCTCATGTACGTAACAGAACAAGTAGAGAAAAGAAAACTCGCCGACTCCACCAGTTCTCATGTACGTAACAGAACAAGGAGAGAATAGAAAACTCGCCGACTCCACCAGTTGTCATGTACGTAACAGAACAAGGAGAGAATAGAAAAATCGCCGACTCCACCAGTTCTCATGTACGTAACAGAACAAATAGAGAAAAGAAAACTCGCCGACTCCACCAGTTCTCATGTACGTAACAGAACAAGTGGAGAAAAGAAAACTCGCCGACTCCACCAGTTCTCTTGTACGTAACAGAACAAGGAGAGAATAGAAAACTCGCCGACTCCACCAGTTCTCATGTACGTAACAGAACAAGGAGAGAATAGAAAACTCGCCGACTCCACCAGTTCTCATGTACGTAACAGAACAAATAGAGAAAAGAAAACTCGCCGACTCCACCAGTTCTCATGTACGTAACAGAACAAAGAGAGAATAGAAAACTCGCCGACTCCACCAGTTCTCATGTACGTAACAGAACAAATAGAGAAAAGAAAACTCGCCGACTCCACCAGTTCTCATGTACGTAACAGAACAAGTAGAGAAAAGAAAACTCGCCGACTCCACCAGTTCTCATGTACGTAACAGAACAAGGAGAGAATAGAAAACTCGCCGACTCCACCAGTTGTCATGTACGTAACAGAACAAGGAGAGAATAGAAAAATCGCCGACTCCACCAGTTCTCATGTACGTAACAGAACAAATAGAGAAAAGAAAACTCGCCGACTCCACCAGTTCTCATGTACGTAACAGAACAAGTGGAGAAAAGAAAACTCGCCGACTCCACCAGTTCTCTTGTACGTAACAGAACAAGGAGAGAATAGAAAACTCGCCGACTCCACCAGTTCTCATGTACGTAACAGAACAAGGAGAAAATAGAAAACTCGCCGACTCCACCAGTTCTCATGTACGTAACAGAACAAATCGGGAAAAGAAAACTCGCCGACTCCACCAGTTCTCATGTACGTAACAGAACAAATAGAGAAAAGAAAACTCGCCGACTCCACCAGTTCTCATGTACGTAACAGAACAAGGAGAGAATAGAAAACTCGCCGACTCCACCAGTTCTCATGTACGTAACAGAACAAATAGAGAAAAGAAAACTCGCCGACTCCACCAGTTCTCATGTACGTAACAGAACAAAGAGAGAATAGAAAACTCGCCGACTCCACCAGTTCTCATGTACGTAACAGAACAAATAGAGAAAAGAAAACTCGCCGACTCCACCAGTTCTCATGTACGTAACAGAACAAGTAGAGAAAAGAAAACTCGCCGACTCCACCAGTTCTCATGTACGTAACAGAACAAGGAGAGAATAGAAAACTCGCCGACTCCACCAGTTGTCATGTACGTAACAGAACAAGGAGAGAATAGAAAAATCGCCGACTCCACCAGTTCTCATGTACGTAACAGAACAAATAGAGAAAAGAAAACTCGCCGACTCCACCAGTTCTCATGTACGTAACAGAACAAGTGGAGAAAAGAAAACTCGCCGACTCCACCAGTTCTCTTGTACGTAACAGAACAAGGAGAGAATAGAAAACTCGCCGACTCCACCAGTTCTCATGTACGTAACAGAACAAGGAGAAAATAGAAAACTCGCCGACTCCACCAGTTCTCATGTACGTAACAGAACAAATCGGGAAAAGAAAACTCGCCGACTCCACCAGTTCTCATGTACGTAACAGAACAAGGAGAGAATAGAAAACTCGCGAACTCCACCAGCTCTCATGTACGTAACAGAACAAGGAAAGAATAGAAAACTCGCCGACTCCACCAGTTCTCATGTACGTAACAGAACAAGGAGAGAATAGAAAACTCGCCGACTCCACAAGTTCTCATGTACGTAACAGAACAAGGAGAGAATAGAAAACTCGCCGACTCCACCAGTTCTCATGTACGTAACAGAACAAGTAGAGAATAGAAAACTTGCGAACTCCACCAGCTCTCATGTACGTAACAGAACAAGGAGAGAATAGAAAACTCGCAAACTCCAACAGTTCTCATGTACGTAACAGAACAAGCAGGGAAAAGAAAACTCGCCGACTCCACCAGTTCTCATGTACGTAACAGAAATGGAGAAAAGAAAACTCGCCTTCTCCACCAGATCTCATGTACGTAACAGAACAAGGAGAGAATAGAAAAATCGCCGACTCCACCAGTTCTCATGTACGTAACAGAACAAGGGAGAATAGAAAACTCGCCGACTCCACCAGTTCTCATGTACGTAACAGAACAAATTGAGAAAATAAAACTCGCCGACTCCACAAGTTCTCATGTACGTAACAGAACAAGGAGAGAATAGAAAACTCGCCTTCTCCACCAGTTCTCATGTACGTAGCAGAACAAATAGAGAAAAGAAAACTCGCCGACTCCACCAGTTCTCATGTATCTAACAGAACAAATCGAGAAAAGAAAACTCGCCGACTCCACCAGTTCTCATGTACGTAACAGAACAAGGAGAGAATAGAAAACTCGCCGACTCCACCAGTTCTCATGTACGTAACAGAACAAATAGAGAAAAGAAAACTCGCCGACTCCACCAGTTCTCATGTACGTAACAGAACAAAGAGAGAATAGAAAACTCGCCGACTCCACCAGTTCTCATGTACGTAACAGAACAAATAGAGAAAAGAAAACTCGCCGACTCCACCAGTTCTCATGTACGTAACAGAACAAGTAGAGAAAAGAAAACTCGCCGACTCCACCAGTTCTCATGTACGTAACAGAACAAGGAGAGAATAGAAAACTCGCCGACTCCACCAGTTGTCATGTACGTAACAGAACAAGGAGAGAATAGAAAAATCGCCGACTCCACCAGTTCTCATGTACGTAACAGAACAAATAGAGAAAAGAAAACTCGCCGACTCCACCAGTTCTCATGTACGTAACAGAACAAGTGGAGAAAAGAAAACTCGCCGACTCCACCAGTTCTCTTGTACGTAACAGAACAAGGAGAGAATAGAAAACTCGCCGACTCCACCAGTTCTCATGTACGTAACAGAACAAGGAGAAAATAGAAAACTCGCCGACTCCACCAGTTCTCATGTACGTAACAGAACAAATCGGGAAAAGAAAACTCGCCGACTCCACCAGTTCTCATGTACGTAACAGAACAAGGAGAGAATAGAAAACTCGCCGACTCCACCAGTTCTCATGTACGTAACAGAACAAGGAGAGAATAGAAACCTCGCCGACTCCTCCAGATCTCATGTGCGTAACAGAACAAGTAGAGAAAAGAAAACTCGCCGACTCCACCAGTTCTCATGTACGTAACAGAACAAGGAGAGAAAAGAAAACTCGCCGACTCCACCAGTTCTCATGTACGTAACAGAAATGGAGAAAAGAAAACTCGCCGTCTCCACCAGTTCTCATGTACGTAACAGAACAAGGAGAGAATAGAAAACTCGCCGACTCCACCAGTTCTCATGTACGTAACAGAACAAATAGAGAAAAGAAAACTCGCCGACTCCACCAGTTCTCATGTACGTAACAGAACAAATAGAGAATAGAAAAATCGCCGACTCCACCAGATCTCATGTACGTAACAGAACAATGAAAGAACAGAAAACTCGCCGACTCCACCAGTTCTCATGTACGTAACAGAACAAGGAGAGAATAGAAAACTCGGCGACTCCACCAGTTCTCATAAACGTAACAGAACAAGGAGAGAATAGAAAACTCGCCGACTCCACCAGTTCTCATGTACGTAACAGAACAAGGAGAGAATAGAAAACTTGCCGACTCCACCAGTTCTCATGTACATAACAGAACAAATCGAGAAAAGAAAACTCGCCGACTCCACCAGTTCTCATGTACGTAACAGAACAAGGAGAGTATAGAAAACTCGCCGACTCCACCAGTTCTCATGTACGTAACAGAACAAGGAGAGAATAAAAAACTCGCCGACTCCACCAGATCTCATGTACGTAACAGAACAAGTAGAGAATAGAAAACTCGCCGACTCCACCAGTTCTCATGTACGTAACAGAACAAGGAGAGAATAGAAAACTCGCCGACTCCACCAGTTCTCATGTACGTAACAGAACAAGGAGAGAATAGAAAACTCGCAGACTCCACCAGTTCTCATGTACATAACAGAACAAATCAAGAAAAGAAAACTCGCCGACTCCACCAGTTCTCATGTACGTAACAGAACAAGGAGAGAATAGAAAACTCGCCGACTCCACCAGTTCTCATGTACGTAACAGAACAAGGAGAGAATAGAAAACTCGCCGACTCCACCAGATCTCATGTACGTAACAGAAATAGAGAAAAGAAAACTCGCCGTCTCCACCAGATCTCATGTACGTAACAGAACAAGGAGAGAATAGAAAAATCGCCGACTCCACCAGTTCTCATGTACTTAACAGAACAAATAGAGAAAAGAAAACTCGCCGACTCCACCAGTTCGCATGTACGTAACAGAACAAGGAGAGAATAGAAAACTCGCCGACTCCACCAGTTCTCATGTAAGTAACAGAACAAATAGAGAAAAGAAAACTCGCCGACTCCACCAGTTCTCATGTACGTAACAGAACAAGTAGAGAAAAGAAAACTCGCCGACTCCACCAGTTCTCATGCACGTAACAGAACAAATAGAGAAAAGAAAACTCGCCGACTCCACCAGTTCTCATGTACGTAACAGAACAAATCGAGAAAAGAAAACTCGCCGACTCCACTAGTTCTCATGTACGTAACAGAACAAGGAGAGAATAGAAAACTCGCCGACTCCACCAGTTCTCATGTACGTAACAGAACTAGGAGAGAATAGAAACCTCGCCGACTCCTCCAGATCTCATGTGCGTAACAGAACAAGTAGAGAAAAGAAAACTCGCCGACTCCACCAGTTCTCATGTACGTAACAGAACAAGGAGAGAAAAGAAAACTCGCCGACTCCACCAGTTCTCATGTACGTAACAGAAATGGAGAAAAGAAAACTCGCCGTCTCCACCAGTTCTCATGTACGTAACAGAACAAGGAGAGAATCGAAAACTCGCCGACTCCACCAGTTCTCATGTACGTAACAGAACAGATAGAGAAAAGAAAACTCGCCGACTCCACCAGTTCTCATGTACGTAACAGAACAAATAGAGAAAAGAAAACTCGCCGACTCCACCAGTTCCCATGTACGTAACAGAACAAGGAGAGAATAGAAAACTCGCTGACTCCACCAGTTCTCATGTACGTAACAGAACAAGGAGAGAATAGAAAACTCGCCGACTCCACCAGTTCTCATGTACGTAACAGATCAAGTAGAGAATAGAAAACTCGCAAACTCCACCAGCTCTCATGTACGTAACAGAACAAGGAAATAATAGAAAACTCGCAAACTCCACCAGTTCTCATGTACGTAACAGAACAAGTAGAGAAAAGAAAACTCGCCGACTCCACCAGTTCTCATGTACGTAACAGAACAGATAGAGAAAAGAAAACTCGCCGACTCCACCACATCTCATGTACGTAACAGAACAAGGAGAGAATAGAAAACTCGCCGACTCCACCAGTTCTCATGTACGTAACAGAACAAGGAGAAAATAGAAAACTCGCCGACTCCACCAGATCTCATGTACGTAACAGAACAAATAGAGAATAGAAAACTCGCCGACTCCACCAGTTCTCATGTACGTAACAGAACAAGGAGAGAATAGAAAACTCGCAGACTCCACCAGTTCTCATGTACATAACAGAACAAATCAAGAAAAGAAAACTCGCCGACTCCACCAGTTCTCATGTACGTAACAGAACAAGGAGAGAATAGAAAACTCGCCGACTCCACCAGTTCTCATGTACGTAACAGAACAAGGAGAGAATAGAAAACTCGCCGACTCCACCAGATCTCATGTACGTAACAGAAATGGAGAAAAGAAAACTCGCCGTCTCCACCAGATCTCATGTACGTAACAGAACAAGGAGAGAATAGAAAAATCGCCGACTCCACCAGTTCTCATGTACTCAACAGAACAAATAGAGAAAAGAAAACTCGCCGACTCCACCAGTTCGCATGTACGTAACAGAACAAGGAGAGAATAGAAAACTCGCCGACTCCACCAGTTCTCATGTAAGTAACAGAACAAATAGAGAAAAGAAAACTCGCCGACTCCACCAGTTCTCATGTACGTAACAGAACAAGTAGAGAAAAGAAAACTCGCCGACTCCACCAGTTCTCATGTACGTAACAGAACAAATAGAGAAAAGAAAACTCGCCGACTCCACCAGTTCTCATGTACGTAACAGAACAAATCGAGAAAAGAAAACTCGCCGACTCCACTAGTTCTCATGTACGTAACAGAACAAGGAGAGAATAGAAAACTCGCCGACTCCACCAGTTCTCATGTACGTAACAGAACTAGGAGAGAATAGAAACCTCGCCGACTCCTCCAGATCTCATGTGCGTAACAGAACAAATCGAGAAAAGAAAACTCGCCGACTCCACCAGTTCTCATGTACGTAACAGAACAAGGAGAGAAAAGAAAACTCGCCGACTCCACCAGTTCTCATGTACGTAACAGAAATGGAGAAAAGAAAACTCGCCGTCTCCACCAGTTCTCATGTACGTAACAGAACAAGGAGAGAATCGAAAACTCGCCGACTCCACCAGTTCTCATGTACGTAACAGAACAGATAGAGAAAAGAAAACTCGCCGACTCCACCAGTTCTCATGTACGTAACAGAACAAATAGAGAAAAGAAAACTCGCCGACTCCACCAGTTCCCATGTACGTAACAGAACAAGGAGAGAATAGAAAACTCGCTGACTCCACCAGTTCTCATGTACGTAACAGAACAAGGAGAGAATAGAAAACTCGCCGACTCCACCAGTTCTCATGTACGTAACAGATCAAGTAGAGAATAGAAAACTCGCAAACTCCACCAGTTCTCATGTACGTAACAGAACAAGGAAATAATAGAAAACTCGCAAACTCCACCAGTTCTCATGTACGTAACAGAACAAGTAGAGAAAAGAAAACTCGCCGACTCCACCAGTTCTCATGTACGTAACAGAAATGGAGAAAAGACAACTCGCCGTCTCCACCAGATCTCATGTACATAACAGAACAAATCAAGAAAAGAAAACTCGCCGACTCCACCAGTTCTCATGTACGTAACAGAACAAGGAGAGAATAGAAAACTCGCCGACTCCACCAGTTCTCATGTACGTAACAGAACAAGGAGAGAATAGAAAACTCGCCGACTCCACCAGATCTCATGTACGTAACAGAAATGGAGAAAAGAAAACTCGCCGTCTCCACCAGATCTCATGTACGTAACAGAACAAGGAGAGAATAGAAAAATCGCCGACTCCACCAGTTCTCATGTACTTAACAGAACAAATAGAGAAAAGAAAACTCGCCGACTCCACCAGTTCGCATGTACGTAACAGAACAAGGAGAGAATAGAAAACTCGCCGACTCCACCAGTTCTCATGTAAGTAACAGAACAAATAGAGAAAAGAAAACTCGCCGACTCCACCAGTTCTCATGTACGTAACAGAACAAGTAGAGAAAAGAAAACTCGCCGACTCCACCAGTTCTCATGCACGTAACAGAACAAATAGAGAAAAGAAAACTCGCCGACTCCACCAGTTCTCATGTACGTAACAGAACAAATCGAGAAAAGAAAACTCGCCGACTCCACTAGTTCTCATGTACGTAACAGAACAAGGAGAGAATAGAAAACTCGCCGACTCCACCAGTTCTCATGTACGTAACAGAACTAGGAGAGAATAGAAACCTCGCCGACTCCTCCAGATCTCATGTGCGTAACAGAACAAGTAGAGAAAAGAAAACTCGCCGACTCCACCAGTTCTCATGTACGTAAAAGAACAAGGAGAGAAAAGAAAACTCGCCGACTCCACCAGTTCTCATGTACGTAACAGAAATGGAGAAAAGAAAACTCGCCGTCTCCACCAGTTCTCATGTACGTAACAGAACAAGGAGAGAATCGAAAACTCGCCGACTCCACCAGTTCTCATGTACGTAACAGAACAGATAGAGAAAAGAAAACTCGCCGACTCCACCAGTTCTCATGTACGTAACAGAAAAAATAGAGAAAAGAAAACTCGCCGACTCCACCAGTTCCCATGTACGTAACAGAACAAGGAGAGAATAGAAAACTCGCTGACTCCACCAGTTCTCATGTACGTAACAGAACAAGGAGAGAATAGAAAACTCGCCGACTCCACCAGTTCTCATGTACGTAACAGATCAAGTAGAGAATAGAAAACTCGCAAACTCCACCAGCTCTCATGTACGTAACAGAACAAGGAAATAATAGAAAACTCGCAAACTCCACCAGTTCTCATGTACGTAACAGAACAAGTAGAGAAAAGAAAACTCGCCGACTCCACCAGTTCTCATGTACGTAACAGAACAGATAGAGAAAAGAAAACTCGCCGACTCCACCACATCTCATGTACGTAACAGAACAAGGAGAGAATAGAAAACTCGCCGACTCCACCAGTTCTCATGTACGTAACAGAACAAGGAGAAAATAGAAAACTCGCCGACTCCACCAGATCTCATGTACGTAACAGAACAAATAGAGAATAGAAAACTCGCCGACTCCACCAGTTCTCATGTACGTAACAGAACAAGGAGAGAATAGAAAACTCGCAGACTCCACCAGTTCTCATGTACATAACAGAACAAATCAAGAAAAGAAAACTCGCCGACTCCACCAGTTCTCATGTACGTAACAGAACAAGGAGAGAATAGAAAACTCGCCGACTCCACCAGTTCTCATGTACGTAACAGAACAAGGAGAGAATAGAAAACTCGCCGACTCCACCAGATCTCATGTACGTAACAGAAATGGAGAAAAGAAAACTCGCCGTCTCCACCAGATCTCATGTACGTAACAGAACAAGGAGAGAATAGAAAAATCGCCGACTCCACCAGTTCTCATGTACTTAACAGAACAAATAGAGAAAAGAAAACTCGCCGACTCCACCAGTTCGCATGTACGTAACAGAACAAGGAGAGAATAGAAAACTCGCCGACTCCACCAGTTCTCATGTAAGTAACAGAACAAATAGAGAAAAGAAAACTCGCCGACTCCACCAGTTCTCATGTACGTAACAGAACAAGTAGAGAAAAGAAAACTCGCCGACTCCACCAGTTCTCATGTACGTAACAGAACAAATAGAGAAAAGAAAACTCGCCGACTCCACCAGTTCTCATGTACGTAACAGAACAAATCGAGAAAAGAAAACTCGCCGACTCCACTAGTTCTCATGTACGTAACAGAACAAGGAGAGAATAGAAAACTCGCCGACTCCACCAGTTCTCATGTACGTAACAGAACTAGGAGAGAATAGAAACCTCGCCGACTCCTCCAGATCTCATGTGCGTAACAGAACAAATCGAGAAAAGAAAACTCGCCGACTCCACCAGTTCTCATGTACGTAACAGAACAAGGAGAGAAAAGAAAACTCGCCGACTCCACCAGTTCTCATGTACGTAACAGAAATGGAGAAAAGAAAACTCGCCGTCTCCACCAGTTCTCATGTACGTAACAGAACAAGGAGAGAATCGAAAACTCGCCGACTCCACCAGTTCTCATGTACGTAACAGAACAGATAGAGAAAAGAAAACTCGCCGACTCCACCAGTTCTCATGTACGTAACAGAACAAATAGAGAAAAGAAAACTCGCCGACTCCACCAGTTCCCATGTACGTAACAGAACAAGGAGAGAATAGAAAACTCGCTGACTCCACCAGTTCTCATGTACGTAACAGAACAAGGAGAGAATAGAAAACTCGCCGACTCCACCAGTTCTCATGTACGTAACAGATCAAGTAGAGAATAGAAAACTCGCAAACTCCACCAGTTCTCATGTACGTAACAGAACAAGGAAATAATAGAAAACTCGCAAACTCCACCAGTTCTCATGTACGTAACAGAACAAGTAGAGAAAAGAAAACTCGCCGACTCCACCAGTTCTCATGTACGTAACAGAAATGGAGAAAAGACAACTCGCCGTCTCCACCAGATCTCATGTACGTAACAGAACAAGGAGAGAATAGAAAACTCGCCGACTCCACCAGTTCTCATGTACATAACAGAACAAGGAGAGAATAGAAAACTCGCCGACTCCACCAGTTCTCATGTACGTAACAGAACAAGGAGAGAATAGAAAACTCGCCGACTCCACCACATCTCATGTACGTAACAGAACAAGGAGAGAATAGAAAACTCGCCGACTCCACCAGTTCTCATGTACGTAACAGAACAAGGAGAAAATAGAAAACTCGCCGACTCCACCAGATCTCATGTACGTAACAGAACAAATAGAGAAAAGAAAACTCGCCGACTCCACCAATTCTCATGTACGTAACAGAAATGGAGAAAAGAAAACTCGCCGTCTCCACCAGATCTCATGTACGTAACAGAACAAGGAGAGAATAGAAAACTCGCCGACTCCACCAGTTCTCATGTACGTAACAGAACAAGGAGAGAATAGAAAACTCGCCGACTCCACCAGTTCTCATGTACGTAACAGAACAAGTAGAGAAAAGAAAACTCGCCGACTCCACCAGTTCTCATGTACGTAACAGAACAAGTAGAGAATAGAAAACTCGCAAACTCCACCAGCTCTCATGTACGTAACAGAACAAGGAAAGAATAGAAAACTCGCCGACTCCACCAGATCTCATGTACGTAACAGAACAAGGAGAGAATAGAAAACTCGCCGACTCCACCAGTTCTCATGTACGTAACAGAACAAGGAGAGAATAGAAAACTCGCCGACTCCACCAGTTCTCATGTACGTAACAAAACAAGGAGAGAATAGAAAACTTGCAGACTCCACCTGTTCTCATGTACATAACAGAACAAATCAAGAAAAGAAAACTCGCCGACTCCACCAGTTCTCATGTACGTAACAGAACAAGGAGAGAATAGAAACTCGCCGACTCCACCAGATCTCATGTACGTAACAGAAATGGAGAAAAGAAAACTCGCCGACTCCACCAGTTCTCATGTACGTAACAGAACAAGTAGAGAAAAGAAAACTCGCCGACTCCACCAGTTCTCATGTACGTAACAGAACAGGGAGAGAATGGAAAACTCGCCGACTCCACCAGTTCTCATGTACGTAACAGAACAAGGAGAGAATAGAAAACTCGCCGACTCCACCAGTTCTCATGTACGTAACAGAACAAGTAGAGAATAGAAAACTCGCAAACTCCACCAGCTCTCATGTACGTAACAGAACAAGGAAAGAATAGAAAACTCGCCGACTCCACCAGATCTCATGTACGTAACAGAACAAGGAGAGAATAGAAAACTCGCAAACTCCACCAGTTCTCATGTACGTAACAGAACAAGTAGAGAAAAGAAAACTCGCCGACTCCACCAGTTCTCATGTACGTAACAGAAATGGAGAAAAGAAAACTCGCCGTCTCCACCAGATCTCATGTACGTAACAGAACAAGGAGAGAATAGAAAAATCGCCGACTCCACCAGTTCTCATGTACGTAACAGAACAAGGAGAGAATAGACAACTCGCCGACTCCACCAGTTCTCATGTACGTAACAGAACAAATAGAGAAAAGAAAACTCGCCGACTCCACAAGTTCTCATGTACGTAACAGAACAAGGAGAGAATAGAAAACTCGCCTTCTCCACCAGTTCTCATGTACGTAGCAGAACAAATAGAGAAAAGAAAACTCGCCGACTCCACCAGATCTCATGTACGTAACAGAACAAGTAGAGAATAGAAAACTCGCCGACTCCACCAGTTCTCATGTACGTAACAGAACAAGTAGAGAATAGAAAACTCGCTGACTCCACCAGTTCTCATGTACGTAACAGAACAAGGAGAGAATAGAAAACTCGCCGACTCCACCAGTTCTCATGTACGTAACAGATCAAGTAGAGAATAGAAAACTCGCAAACTCCACCAGCTCTCATGTACGTAACAGAACAAGGAAATAATAGAAAACTCGCAAACTCCACCAGTTCTCATGTACGTAACAGAACAAGTAGAGAAAAGAAAACTCGCCGACTCCACCAGTTCTCATGTACGTAACAGAAATGGAGAAAAGAAAACTCGCCGTCTCCACCAGATCTCATGTACGTAACAGAACAAGGAGAGAATAGAAAACTCGCCGACTCCACCAGTTCTCATGTACATAACAGAACAAGGAGAGAATAGAAAACTCGCCGACTCCACCAGTTCTCATGTACGTAACAGAACAAGGAGAGAATAGAAAACTCGCCGACTCCACCACATCTCATGTACGTAACAGAACAAGGAGAGAATAGAAAACTCGCCGACTCCACCAGTTCTCATGTACGTAACAGAACAAGGAGAAAATAGAAAACTCGCCGACTCCACCAGATCTCATGTACGTAACAGAACAAATAGAGAAAAGAAAACTCGCCGACTCCACCAATTCTCATGTACGTAACAGAAATGGAGAAAAGAAAACTCGCCGTCTCCACCAGATCTCATGTACGTAACAGAACAAGGAGAGAATAGAAAACTCGCCGACTCCACCAGTTCTCATGTACGTAACAGAACAAGGAGAGAATAGAAAACTCGCCGACTCCACCAGTTCTCATGTACGTAACAGAACAAGTAGAGAAAAGAAAACTCGCCGACTCCACCAGTTCTCATGTACGTAACAGAACAAGTAGAGAATAGAAAACTCGCAAACTCCACCAGCTCTCATGTACGTAACAGAACAAGGAAAGAATAGAAAACTCGCCGACTCCACCAGATCTCATGTACGTAACAGAACAAGGAGAGAATAGAAAACTCGCCGACTCCACCAGTTCTCATGTACGTAACAGAACAAGGAGAGAATAGAAAACTCGCCGACTCCACCAGTTCTCATGTACGTAACAGAACAAGGAGAGAATAGAAAACTTGCAGACTCCACCTGTTCTCATGTACATAACAGAACAAATCAAGAAAAGAAAACTCGCCGACTCCACCAGTTCTCATGTACGTAACAGAACAAGGAGAGAATAGAAACTCGCCGACTCCACCAGATCTCATGTACGTAACAGAAATGGAGAAAAGAAAACTCGCCGACTCCACCAGTTCTCATGTACGTAACAGAACAAGTAGAGAAAAGAAAACTCGCCGACTCCACCAGTTCTCATGTACGTAACAGAACAGGGAGAGAATGGAAAACTCGCCGACTCCACCAGTTCTCATGTACGTAACAGAACAAGGAGAGAATAGAAAACTCGCCGACTCCACCAGTTCTCATGTACGTAACAGAACAAGTAGAGAATAGAAAACTCGCAAACTCCACCAGCTCTCATGTACGTAACAGAACAAGGAAAGAATAGAAAACTCGCCGACTCCACCAGATCTCATGTACGTAACAGAACAAGGAGAGAATAGAAAACTCGCAAACTCCACCAGTTCTCATGTACGTAACAGAACAAGTAGAGAAAAGAAAACTCGCCGACTCCACCAGTTCTCATGTACGTAACAGAAATGGAGAAAAGAAAACTCGCCGTCTCCACCAGATCTCATGTACGTAACAGAACAAGGAGAGAATAGAAAAATCGCCGACTCCACCAGTTCTCATGTACGTAACAGAACAAGGAGAGAATAGACAACTCGCCGACTCCACCAGTTCTCATGTACGTAACAGAACAAATAGAGAAAAGAAAACTCGCCGACTCCACAAGTTCTCATGTACGTAACAGAACAAGGAGAGAATAGAAAACTCGCCTTCTCCACCAGTTCTCATGTACGTAGCAGAACAAATAGAGAAAAGAAAACTCGCCGACTCCACCAGATCTCATGTACGTAACAGAACAAGTAGAGAATAGAAAACTCGCCGACTCCACCAGTTCTCATGTACGTAACAGAACAAGGAGAGAATAGAAAACTCGCCAACTCCACCAGTTCTCATGTACGTAACAGAACAAGGAGAGAATAGAAAACTCGCCGACTCCACCAGTTCTCATGTACGTAACAGAACAAGGAGAGAATAGACAACTCGCCGACTCCACCAGATCTCATGTACGTAACAGAACAAGTAGAGAAAAGAAAACTCGCCGACTCCACCAGTTCTCATGTACGTAACAGAAATGGAGAAAAGAAAACTCGCCGTCTCCACCAGATCTCATGTACGTAACAGAACAAGGAGAGAATAGAAAAATCGCCGACTCCACCAGATCTCATGTACGTAACAGAACAATGAAAGAATAGAAAACTCGCCGACTCCACCAGTTCTCATGTAAGTAACAGAACAAGGAGAGAATAGAAAACTCGCCGACTCCACCAGTTCGCATGTACGTAACAGAACAAGGAGAGAATAGAAAACTCGCCGACTCCACCAGTTCTCATGTAAGTAACAGAACAAATAGAGAAAAGAAAACTCGCCGACTCCACCAGTTCTCATGTACGTAACAGAACAAGTAGAGAAAAGAAAACTCGCCGACTCCACCAGTTCTCATGTACGTAACAGAACAAATAGAGAAAAGAAAACTCGCCGACTCCACCAGTTCTCATGTACGTAACAGAACAAATCGAGAAAAGAAAACTCGCCGACTCCACTAGTTCTCATGTACGTAACAGAACAAGGAGAGAATAGAAAACTCGCCGACTCCACCAGTTCTCATGTACGTAACAGAACTAGGAGAGAATAGAAACCTCGCCGACTCCTCCAGATCTCATGTGCGTAACAGAACAAATCGAGAAAAGAAAACTCGCCGACTCCACCAGTTCTCATGTACGTAACAGAACAAGGAGAGAAAAGAAAACTCGCCGACTCCACCAGTTCTCATGTACGTAACAGAAATGGAGAAAAGAAAACTCGCCGTCTCCACCAGTTCTCATGTACGTAACAGAACAAGGAGAGAATCGAAAACTCGCCGACTCCACCAGTTCTCATGTACGTAACAGAACAGATAGAGAAAAGAAAACTCGCCGACTCCACCAGTTCTCATGTACGTAACAGAACAAATAGAGAAAAGAAAACTCGCCGACTCCACCAGTTCCCATGTACGTAACAGAACAAGGAGAGAATAGAAAACTCGCTGACTCCACCAGTTCTCATGTACGTAACAGAACAAGGAGAGAATAGAAAACTCGCCGACTCCACCAGTTCTCATGTACGTAACAGATCAAGTAGAGAATAGAAAACTCGCAAACTCCACCAGTTCTCATGTACGTAACAGAACAAGGAAATAATAGAAAACTCGCAAACTCCACCAGTTCTCATGTACGTAACAGAACAAGTAGAGAAAAGAAAACTCGCCGACTCCACCAGTTCTCATGTACGTAACAGAAATGGAGAAAAGACAACTCGCCGTCTCCACCAGATCTCATGTACGTAACAGAACAAGGAGAGAATAGAAAACTCGCCGACTCCACCAGTTCTCATGTACATAACAGAACAAGGAGAGAATAGAAAACTCGCCGACTCCACCAGTTCTCATGTACGTAACAGAACAAGGAGAGAATAGAAAACTCGCCGACTCCACCACATCTCATGTACGTAACAGAACAAGGAGAGAATAGAAAACTCGCCGACTCCACCAGTTCTCATGTACGTAACAGAACAAGGAGAAAATAGAAAACTCGCCGACTCCACCAGATCTCATGTACGTAACAGAACAAATAGAGAAAAGAAAACTCGCCGACTCCACCAATTCTCATGTACGTAACAGAAATGGAGAAAAGAAAACTCGCCGTCTCCACCAGATCTCATGTACGTAACAGAACAAGGAGAGAATAGAAAACTCGCCGACTCCACCAGTTCTCATGTACGTAACAGAACAAGGAGAGAATAGAAAACTCGCCGACTCCACCAGTTCTCATGTACGTAACAGAACAAGTAGAGAAAAGAAAACTCGCCGACTCCACCAGTTCTCATGTACGTAACAGAACAAGTAGAGAATAGAAAACTCGCAAACTCCACCAGCTCTCATGTACGTAACAGAACAAGGAAAGAATAGAAAACTCGCCGACTCCACCAGATCTCATGTACGTAACAGAACAAGGAGAGAATAGAAAACTCGCCGACTCCACCAGTTCTCATGTACGTAACAGAACAAGGAGAGAATAGAAAACTCGCCGACTCCACCAGTTCTCATGTACGTAACAAAACAAGGAGAGAATAGAAAACTTGCAGACTCCACCTGTTCTCATGTACATAACAGAACAAATCAAGAAAAGAAAACTCGCCGACTCCACCAGTTCTCATGTACGTAACAGAACAAGGAGAGAATAGAAACTCGCCGACTCCACCAGATCTCATGTACGTAACAGAAATGGAGAAAAGAAAACTCGCCGACTCCACCAGTTCTCATGTACGTAACAGAACAAGTAGAGAAAAGAAAACTCGCCGACTCCACCAGTTCTCATGTACGTAACAGAACAGGGAGATAATGGAAAACTCGCCGACTCCACCAGTTCTCATGTACGTAACAGAACAAGGAGAGAATAGAAAACTCGCCGACTCCACCAGTTCTCATGTACGTAACAGAACAAGTAGAGAATAGAAAACTCGCAAACTCCACCAGCTCTCATGTACGTAACAGAACAAGGAAAGAATAGAAAACTCGCCGACTCCACCAGATCTCATGTACGTAACAGAACAAGGAGAGAATAGAAAACTCGCAAACTCCACCAGTTCTCATGTACGTAACAGAACAAGTAGAGAAAAGAAAACTCGCCGACTCCACCAGTTCTCATGTACGTAACAGAAATGGAGAAAAGAAAACTCGCCGTCTCCACCAGATCTCATGTACGTAACAGAACAAGGAGAGAATAGAAAAATCGCCGACTCCACCAGTTCTCATGTACGTAACAGAACAAGGAGAGAATAGACAACTCGCCGACTCCACCAGTTCTCATGTACGTAACAGAACAAATAGAGAAAAGAAAACTCGCCGACTCCACAAGTTCTCATGTACGTAACAGAACAAGGAGAGAATAGAAAACTCGCCTTCTCCACCAGTTCTCATGTACGTAGCAGAACAAATAGAGAAAAGAAAACTCGCCGACTCCACCAGATCTCATGTACGTAACAGAACAAGTAGAGAATAGAAAACTCGCCGACTCCACCAGTTCTCATGTACGTAACAGAACAAGTAGAGAATAGAAAACTCGCTGACTCCACCAGTTCTCATGTACGTAACAGAACAAGGAGAGAATAGAAAACTCGCCGACTCCACCAGTTCTCATGTACGTAACAGATCAAGTAGAGAATAGAAAACTCGCAAACTCCACCAGCTCTCATGTACGTAACAGAACAAGGAAATAATAGAAAACTCGCAAACTCCACCAGTTCTCATGTACGTAACAGAACAAGTAGAGAAAAGAAAACTCGCCGACTCCACCAGTTCTCATGTACGTAACAGAAATGGAGAAAAGAAAACTCGCCGTCTCCACCAGATCTCATGTACGTAACAGAACAAGGAGAGAATAGAAAACTCGCCGACTCCACCAGTTCTCATGTACATAACAGAACAAGGAGAGAATAGAAAACTCGCCGACTCCACCAGTTCTCATGTACGTAACAGAACAAGGAGAGAATAGAAAACTCGCCGACTCCACCACATCTCATGTACGTAACAGAACAAGGAGAGAATAGAAAACTCGCCGACTCCACCAGTTCTCATGTACGTAACAGAACAAGGAGAAAATAGAAAACTCGCCGACTCCACCAGATCTCATGTACGTAACAGAACAAATAGAGAAAAGAAAACTCGCCGACTCCACCAATTCTCATGTACGTAACAGAAATGGAGAAAAGAAAACTCGCCGTCTCCACCAGATCTCATGTACGTAACAGAACAAGGAGAGAATAGAAAACTCGCCGACTCCACCAGTTCTCATGTACGTAACAGAACAAGGAGAGAATAGAAAACTCGCCGACTCCACCAGTTCTCATGTACGTAACAGAACAAGTAGAGAAAAGAAAACTCGCCGACTCCACCAGTTCTCATGTACGTAACAGAACAAGTAGAGAATAGAAAACTCGCAAACTCCACCAGCTCTCATGTACGTAACAGAACAAGGAAAGAATAGAAAACTCGCCGACTCCACCAGATCTCATGTACGTAACAGAACAAGGAGAGAATAGAAAACTCGCCGACTCCACCAGTTCTCATGTACGTAACAGAACAAGGAGAGAATAGAAAACTCGCCGACTCCACCAGTTCTCATGTACGTAACAGAACAAGGAGAGAATAGAAAACTTGCAGACTCCACCTGTTCTCATGTACATAACAGAACAAATCAAGAAAAGAAAACTCGCCGACTCCACCAGTTCTCATGTACGTAACAGAACAAGGAGAGAATAGAAACTCGCCGACTCCACCAGATCTCATGTACGTAACAGAAATGGAGAAAAGAAAACTCGCCGACTCCACCAGTTCTCATGTACGTAACAGAACAAGTAGAGAAAAGAAAACTCGCCGACTCCACCAGTTCTCATGTACGTAACAGAACAGGGAGAGAATGGAAAACTCGCCGACTCCACCAGTTCTCATGTACGTAACAGAACAAGGAGAGAATAGAAAACTCGCCGACTCCACCAGTTCTCATGTACGTAACAGAACAAGTAGAGAATAGAAAACTCGCAAACTCCACCAGCTCTCATGTACGTAACAGAACAAGGAAAGAATAGAAAACTCGCCGACTCCACCAGATCTCATGTACGTAACAGAACAAGGAGAGAATAGAAAACTCGCAAACTCCACCAGTTCTCATGTACGTAACAGAACAAGTAGAGAAAAGAAAACTCGCCGACTCCACCAGTTCTCATGTACGTAACAGAAATGGAGAAAAGAAAACTCGCCGTCTCCACCAGATCTCATGTACGTAACAGAACAAGGAGAGAATAGAAAAATCGCCGACTCCACCAGTTCTCATGTACGTAACAGAACAAGGAGAGAATAGACAACTCGCCGACTCCACCAGTTCTCATGTACGTAACAGAACAAATAGAGAAAAGAAAACTCGCCGACTCCACAAGTTCTCATGTACGTAACAGAACAAGGAGAGAATAGAAAACTCGCCTTCTCCACCAGTTCTCATGTACGTAGCAGAACAAATAGAGAAAAGAAAACTCGCCGACTCCACCAGATCTCATGTACGTAACAGAACAAGTAGAGAATAGAAAACTCGCCGACTCCACCAGTTCTCATGTACGTAACAGAACAAGGAGAGAATAGAAAACTCGCCAACTCCACCAGTTCTCATGTACGTAACAGAACAAGGAGAGAATAGAAAACTCGCCGACTCCACCAGTTCTCATGTACGTAACAGAACAAGGAGAGAATAGACAACTCGCCGACTCCACCAGATCTCATGTACGTAACAGAACAAGTAGAGAAAAGAAAACTCGCCGACTCCACCAGTTCTCATGTACGTAACAGAAATGGAGAAAAGAAAACTCGCCGTCTCCACCAGATCTCATGTACGTAACAGAACAAGGAGAGAATAGAAAAATCGCCGACTCCACCAGATCTCATGTACGTAACAGAACAATGAAAGAATAGAAAACTCGCCGACTCCACCAGTTCTCATGTAAGTAACAGAACAAGGAGAGAATAGAAAACTCGCCGACTCCACCAGTTCTCATGAACGTAACAGAACAAGGAGAGAATAGAAAACTCGCCGACTCCACCAGATCTCATGTACGTAACAGAACAAGGAGAGAATAGAAAAATCGCCGACTCCACCAGTTCTCATGTACTTAACAGAACAAATAGAGAAAAGAAAACTCGCCGACTCCACCAGTTCGCATGTACGTAACAGAACAAGGAGAGAATAGAAAACTCGCCGACTCCACCAGTTCTCATGTAAGTAACAGAACAAATAGAGAAAAGAAAACTCGCCGACTCCACCAGTTCTCATGTACGTAACAGAACAAGTAGAGAAAAGAAAACTCGCCGACTCCACCAGTTCTCATGTACGTAACAGAACAAATAGAGAAAAGAAAACTCGCCGACTCCACCAGTTCTCATGTACGTAACAGAACAAATCGAGAAAAGAAAACTCGCCGACTCCACTAGTTCTCATGTACGTAACAGAACAAGGAGAGAATAGAAAACTCGCCGACTCCACCAGTTCTCATGTACGTAACAGAACTAGGAGAGAATAGAAACCTCGCCGACTCCTCCAGATCTCATGTGCGTAACAGAACAAATCGAGAAAAGAAAACTCGCCGACTCCACCAGTTCTCATGTACGTAACAGTACAAGGAGAGAAAAGAAAACTCGCCGACTCCACCAGTTCTCATGTACGTAACAGAAATGGAGAAAAGAAAACTCGCCGTCTCCACCAGTTCTCATGTACGTAACAGAACAAGGAGAGAATCGAAAACTCGCCGACTCCACCAGTTCTCATGTACGTAACAGAACAGATAGAGAAAAGAAAACTCGCCGACTCCACCAGTTCTCATGTACGTAACAGAACAAATAGAGAAAAGAAAACTCGCCGACTCCACCAGTTCCCATGTACGTAACAGAACAAGGAGAGAATAGAAAACTCGCTGACTCCACCAGTTCTCATGTACGTAACAGAACAAGGAGAGAATAGAAAACTCGCCGACTCCACCAGTTCTCATGTACGTAACAGATCAAGTAGAGAATAGAAAACTCGCAAACTCCACCAGCTCTCATGTACGTAACAGAACAAGGAAATAATAGAAAACTCGCAAACTCCACCAGTTCTCATGTACGTAACAGAACAAGTAGAGAAAAGAAAACTCGCCGACTCCACCAGTTCTCATGTACGTAACAGAAATGGAGAAAAGAAAACTCGCCGTCTCCACCAGATCTCATGTACGTAACAGAACAAGGAGAGAATAGAAAACTCGCCGACTCCACCAGTTCTCATGTACATAACAGAACAAGGAGAGAATAGAAAACTCGCCGACTCCACCAGTTCTCATGTACGTAACAGAACAAGGAGAGAATAGAAAACTCGCCGTCTCCACCACATCTCATGTACGTAACAGAACAAGGAGAGAATAGAAAACTCGCCGACTCCACCAGTTCTCATGTACGTAACAGAACAAGGAGAAAATAGAAAACTCGCCGACTCCACCAGATCTCATGTACGTAACAGAACAAATAGAGAAAAGAAAACTCGCCGACTCCACCAATTCTCATGTACGTAACAGAAATGGAGAAAAGAAAACTCGCCGTCTCCACCAGATCTCATGTACGTAACAGAACAAGGAGAGAATAGAAAACTCGCCGACTCCATCAGTTCTCATGTACGTAACAGAACAAGGAGAGAATAGAAAACTCGCCGACTCCACCAGTTCTCATGTACGTAACAGAACAAGTAGAGAAAAGAAAACTCGCCGACTCCACCAGTTCTCATGTACGTAACAGAACAAGTAGAGAATAGAAAACTCGCAAACTCCACCAGCTCTCATGTACGTAACAGAACAAGGAAAGAATAGAAAACTCGCCGACTCCACCAGATCTCATGTACGTAACAGAACAAGGAGAGAATAGAAAACTCGCCGACTCCACCAGTTCTCATGTACGTAACAGAACAAGGAGAGAATAGAAAACTCGCCGACTCCACCAGTTCTCATGTACGTAACAGAACAAGGAGAGAATAGAAAACTTGCAGACTCCACCTGTTCTCATGTACATAACAGAACAAATCAAGAAAAGAAAACTCGCCGACTCCACCAGTTCTCATGTACGTAACAGAACAAGGAGAGAATAGAAACTCGCCGACTCCACCAGATCTCATGTACGTAACAGAAATGGAGAAAAGAAAACTCGCCGACTCCACCAGTTCTCATGTACGTAACAGAACAAGTAGAGAAAAGAAAACTCGCCGACTCCACCAGTTCTCATGTACGTAACAGAACAGGGAGAGAATGGAAAACTCGCCGACTCCACCAGTTCTCATGTACGTAACAGAACAAGGAGAGAATAGAAAACTCGCCGACTCCACCAGTTCTCATGTACGTAACAGAACAAGTAGAGAATAGAAAACTCGCAAACTCCACCAGTTCTCATGTACGTAACAGAACAAGGAGAGAATAGAAAAATCGCCGACTCCACCAGTTCTCATGTACGTAACAGAACAAGGAGAGAATAGACAACTCGCCGACTCCACCAGTTCTCATGTACGTAACAGAACAAATAGAGAAAAGAAAACTCGCCGACTCCACAAGTTCTCATGTACGTAACAGAACAAGGAGAGAATAGAAAACTCGCCTTCTCCACCAGTTCTCATGTACGTAGCAGAACAAATAGAGAAAAGAAAACTCGCCGACTCCACCAGATCTCATGTACGTAACAGAACAAGTAGAGAATAGAAAACTCGCCGACTCCACCAGTTCTCATGTACGTAACAGAACAAGGAGAGAATAGAAAACTCGCCAACTCCACCAGTTCTCATGTACGTAACAGAACAAGGAGAGAATAGAAAACTCGCCGACTCCACCAGTTCTCATGTACGTAACAGAACAAGGAGAGAATAGACAACTCGCCGACTCCACCAGATCTCATGTACGTAACAGAACAAGTAGAGAAAAGAAAACTCGCCGACTCCACCAGTTCTCATGTACGTAACAGAAATGGAGAAAAGAAAACTCGCCGTCTCCACCAGATCTCATGTACGTAACAGAACAAGGAGAGAATAGAAAAATCGCCGACTCCACCAGATCTCATGTACGTAACAGAACAATGAAAGAATAGAAAACTCGCCGACTCCACCAGTTCTCATGTAAGTAACAGAACAAGGAGAGAATAGAAAACTCGCCGACTCCACCAGTTCTCATGAACGTAACAGAACAAGGAGAGAATAGAAAACTCGCCGACTCCACCAGTTCTCATGTACGTAACAGAACAAGGAGACAATAGAAAACTCGCCGACTCCACCAGTTCTCATGTACGTAACAGAACAAGGAGAGAATAGAAAACTCGCCGACTCCACCAGTTCTCATGTACATAACAGAACAAATCGAGAAAAGAAAACTCGCCGACTCCACCAGTTCTCATGTACGTAACAGAACAAATAGAGAATAGAAAAATCGCCGACTCCACCAGATCTCATGTACGTAACAGAACAATGAAAGAACAGAAAACTCGCCGACTCCACCAGTTCTCATGTACGTAACAGAACAAGGAGAGAATAGAAAACTCGCCGACTCCACCAGTTCTCATAAACGTAACAGAACAAGGAGAGAATAGAAAACTCGCCGACTCCACCAGTTCTCATGTACGTAACAGAACAAGGAGAGAATAGAAAACTTGCCGACTCCACCAGTTCTCATGTACATAACAGAACAAATCGAGAAAAGAAAACTCGCCGACTCCACCAGTTCTCATGTACGTAACAGAACAAGGAGAGTATAGAAAACTCGCCGACTCCACCAGTTCTCATGTACGTAACAGAACAAGGAGAGAATAGAAAACTCGCCGACTCCACCAGTTCTCATGTACGTAACAGAACAAGTAGAGAATAGAAAACTCGCAAACTCCACCAGCTCTCATGTACGTAACAGAACAAGTAGAGAATAGAAAACTCGCAAACTCCACCAGCTCTCATGTACGTAACAGAACAAGGAAAGAATAGAAAACTCGCCGACTCCACCAGATCTCATGTACGTAACAGAACAAGGAGAGAATAGAAAACTCGCAAACTCCACCAGTTCTCATGTACGTAACAGAACAAGTAGAGAAAAGAAAACTCGCCGACTCCACCAGTTCTCATGTACGTAACAGAAATGGAGAAAAGAAAACTCGCCGTCTCCACCAGATCTCATGTACGTAACAGAACAAGGAGAGAATAGAAAAATCGCCGACTCCACCAGTTCTCATGTACGTAACAGAACAAGGAGAGAATAGACAACTCGCCGACTCCACCAGTTCTCATGTACGTAACAGAACAAATAGAGAAAAGAAAACTCGCCGACTCCACAAGTTCTCATGTACGTAACAGAACAAGGAGAGAATAGAAAACTCGCCTTCTCCACCAGTTCTCATGTACGTAGCAGAACAAATAGAGAAAAGAAAACTCGCCGACTCCACCAGATCTCATGTACGTAACAGAACAAGTAGAGAATAGAAAACTCGCCGACTCCACCAGTTCTCATGTACGTAACAGAACAAGGAGAGAATAGAAAACTCGCCAACTCCACCAGTTCTCATGTACGTAACAGAACAAGGAGAGAATAGAAAACTCGCCGACTCCACCAGTTCTCATGTACGTAACAGAACAAGGAGAGAATAGACAACTCGCCGACTCCACCAGATCTCATGTACGTAACAGAACAAGTAGAGAAAAGAAAACTCGCCGACTCCACCAGTTCTCATGTACGTAACAGAAATGGAGAAAAGAAAACTCGCCGTCTCCACCAGATCTCATGTACGTAACAGAACAAGGAGAGAATAGAAAAATCGCCGACTCCACCAGATCTCATGTACGTAACAGAACAATGAAAGAATAGAAAACTCGCCGACTCCACCAGTTCTCATGTACGTAACAGAACAAGGAGAGAATAGAAAACTCGCCGACTCCACCAGTTCTCATGAACGTAACAGAACAAGGAGAGAATAGAAAACTCGCCGACTCCACCAGTTCTCATGTACGTAACAGAACAAGGAGACAATAGAAAACTCGCCGACTCCACCAGTTCTCATGTACGTAACAGAACAAGGAGAGAATAGAAAACTCGCCGACTCCACCAGTTCTCATGTACATAACAGAACAAATCGAGAAAAGAAAACTCGCCGACTCCACCAGTTCTCATGTACGTAACAGAACAAATAGAGAATAGAAAAATCGCCGACTCCACCAGATCTCATGTACGTAACAGAACAATGAAAGAACAGAAAACTCGCCGACTCCACCAGTTCTCATGTACGTAACAGAACAAGGAGAGAATAGAAAACTCGCCGACTCCACCAGTTCTCATAAACGTAACAGAACAAGGAGAGAATAGAAAACTCGCCGACTCCACCAGTTCTCATGTACGTAACAGAACAAGGAGAGAATAGAAAACTTGCCGACTCCACCAGTTCTCATGTACATAACAGAACAAATCGAGAAAAGAAAACTCGCCGACTCCACCAGTTCTCATGTACGTAACAGAACAAGGAGAGTATAGAAAACTCGCCGACTCCACCAGTTCTCATGTACGTAACAGAACAAGGAGAGAATAGAAAACTCGCCGACTCCACCAGTTCTCATGTACGTAACAGAACAAGTAGAGAATAGAAAACTCGCAAACTCCACCAGCTCTCATGTACGTAACAGAACAAGGAAAGAATAGAAAACTCGCCGACTCCACCAGATCTCATGTACGTAACAGAACAAGGAGAGAATAGAAAACTCGCAAACTCCACCAGTTCTCATGTACGTAACAGAACAAGTAGAGAAAAGAAAACTCGCCGACTCCACCAGTTCTCATGTACGTAACAGAAATGGAGAAAAGAAAACTCGCCGTCTCCACCAGATCTCATGTACGTAACAGAACAAGGAGAGAATAGAAAAATCGCCGACTCCACCAGTTCTCATGTACGTAACAGAACAAGGAGAGAATAGACAACTCGCCGACTCCACCAGTTCTCATGTACGTAACAGAACAAATAGAGAAAAGAAAACTCGCCGACTCCACAAGTTCTCATGTACGTAACAGAACAAGGAGAGAATAGAAAACTCGCCTTCTCCACCAGTTCTCATGTACGTAGCAGAACAAATAGAGAAAAGAAAACTCGCCGACTCCACCAGATCTCATGTACGTAACAGAACAAGTAGAGAATAGAAAACTCGCCAACTCCACCAGTTCTCATGTACGTAACAGAACAAGGAGAGAATAGAAAACTCGCCGACTCCACCAGTTCTCATGTACGTAACAGAACAAGGAGAGAATAGACAACTCGCCGACTCCACCAGTTCTCATGTACGTAACAGAACAAGGAGAGAATAGAAAACTCGCCGACTCCACCAGTTCTCATGTACGTAACAGAACAAGGAGAGAATAGAAAACTCGCCGACTCCACCAGTTCTCATGTACGTAACAGAACAAGTAGAGAAAAGAAAACTCGCCGACTCCACCAGTTCTCATGTACGTAACAGAACAAGTAGAGAATAGAAAACTCGCAAACTCCACCAGCTCTCATGTACGTAACAGAACAAGGAAAGAATAGAAAACTCGCCGACTCCACCAGATCTCATGTACGTAACAGAACAAGGAGAGAATAGAAAACTCGCCGACTCCACCAGTTCTCATGTACGTAACAGAACAAGGAGAGAATAGAAAACTCGCCGACTCCACCAGTTCTCATGTACGTAACAGAACAAGGAGAGAATAGAAAACTTGCAGACTCCACCTGTTCTCATGTACATAACAGAACAAATCAAGAAAAGAAAACTCGCCGACTCCACCAGTTCTCATGTACGTAACAGAACAAGGAGAGAATAGAAACTCGCCGACTCCACCAGATCTCATGTACGTAACAGAAATGGAGAAAAGAAAACTCGCCGACTCCACCAGTTCTCATGTACGTAACAGAACAAGTAGAGAAAAGAAAACTCGCCGACTCCACCAGTTCTCATGTACGTAACAGAACAGGGAGAGAATGGAAAACTCGCCGACTCCACCAGTTCTCATGTACGTAACAGAACAAGGAGAGAATAGAAAACTCGCCGACTCCACCAGTTCTCATGTACGTAACAGAACAAGTAGAGAATAGAAAACTCGCAAACTCCACCAGCTCTCATGTACGTAACAGAACAAGGAAAGAATAGAAAACTCGCCGACTCCACCAGATCTCATGTACGTAACAGAACAAGGAGAGAATAGAAAACTCGCAAACTCCACCAGTTCTCATGTACGTAACAGAACAAGTAGAGAAAAGAAAACTCGCCGACTCCACCAGTTCTCATGTACGTAACAGAAATGGAGAAAAGAAAACTCGCCGTCTCCACCAGATCTCATGTACGTAACAGAACAAGGAGAGAATAGAAAAATCGCCGACTCCACCAGTTCTCATGTACGTAACAGAACAAGGAGAGAATAGACAACTCGCCGACTCCACCAGTTCTCATGTACGTAACAGAACAAATAGAGAAAAGAAAACTCGCCGACTCCACAAGTTCTCATGTACGTAACAGAACAAGGAGAGAATAGAAAACTCGCCTTCTCCACCAGTTCTCATGTACGTAGCAGAACAAATAGAGAAAAGAAAACTCGCCGACTCCACCAGATCTCATGTACGTAACAGAACAAGTAGAGAATAGAAAACTCGCCGACTCCACCAGTTCTCATGTACGTAACAGAACAAGGAGAGAATAGAAAACTCGCCAACTCCACCAGTTCTCATGTACGTAACAGAACAAGGAGAGAATAGAAAACTCGCCGACTCCACCAGTTCTCATGTACGTAACAGAACAAGGAGAGAATAGACAACTCGCCGACTCCACCAGATCTCATGTACGTAACAGAACAAGTAGAGAAAAGAAAACTCGCCGACTCCACCAGTTCTCATGTACGTAACAGAAATGGAGAAAAGAAAACTCGCCGTCTCCACCAGATCTCATGTACGTAACAGAACAAGGAGAGAATAGAAAAATCGCCGACTCCACCAGATCTCATGTACGTAACAGAACAATGAAAGAATAGAAAACTCGCCGACTCCACCAGTTCTCATGTAAGTAACAGAACAAGGAGAGAATAGAAAACTCGCCGACTCCACCAGTTCTCATGAACGTAACAGAACAAGGAGAGAATAGAAAACTCGCCGACTCCACCAGTTCTCATGTACGTAACAGAACAAGGAGACAATAGAAAACTCGCCGACTCCACCAGTTCTCATGTACGTAACAGAACAAGGAGAGAATAGAAAACTCGCCGACTCCACCAGTTCTCATGTACATAACAGAACAAATCGAGAAAAGAAAACTCGCCGACTCCACCAGTTCTCATGTACGTAACAGAACAAATAGAGAATAGAAAAATCGCCGACTCCACCAGATCTCATGTACGTAACAGAACAATGAAAGAACAGAAAACTCGCCGACTCCACCAGTTCTCATGTACGTAACAGAACAAGGAGAGAATAGAAAACTCGCCGACTCCACCAGTTCTCATAAACGTAACAGAACAAGGAGAGAATAGAAAACTCGCCGACTCCACCAGTTGTCATGTACGTAACAGAACAAGGAGAGAATAGAAAACTTGCCGACTCCACCAGTTCTCATGTACATAACAGAACAAATCGAGAAAAGAAAACTCGCCGACTCCACCAGTTCTCATGTACGTAACAGAACAAGGAGAGTATAGAAAACTCGCCGACTCCACCAGTTCTCATGTACGTAACAGAACAAGGAGAGAATAGAAAACTCGCCGACTCCACCAGTTCTCATGTACGTAACAGAACAAGTAGAGAATAGAAAACTCGCAAACTCCACCAGCTCTCATGTACGTAACAGAACAAGTAGAGAATAGAAAACTCGCAAACTCCACCAGCTCTCATGTACGTAACAGAACAAGGAAAGAATAGAAAACTCGCCGACTCCACCAGATCTCATGTACGTAACAGAACAAGGAGAGAATAGAAAACTCGCAAACTCCACCAGTTCTCATGTACGTAACAGAACAAGTAGAGAAAAGAAAACTCGCCGACTCCACCAGTTCTCATGTACGTAACAGAAATGGAGAAAAGAAAACTCGCCGTCTCCACCAGATCTCATGTACGTAACAGAACAAGGAGAGAATAGAAAAATCGCCGACTCCACCAGTTCTCATGTACGTAACAGAACAAGGAGAGAATAGACAACTCGCCGACTCCACCAGTTCTCATGTACGTAACAGAACAAATAGAGAAAAGAAAACTCGCCGACTCCACAAGTTCTCATGTACGTAACAGAACAAGGAGAGAATAGAAAACTCGCCTTCTCCACCAGTTCTCATGTACGTAGCAGAACAAATAGAGAAAAGAAAACTCGCCGACTCCACCAGATCTCATGTACGTAACAGAACAAGTAGAGAATAGAAAACTCGCCGACTCCACCAGTTCTCATGTACGTAACAGAACAAGGAGAGAATAGAAAACTCGCCAACTCCACCAGTTCTCATGTACGTAACAGAACAAGGAGAGAATAGAAAACTCGCCGACTCCACCAGTTCTCATGTACGTAACAGAACAAGGAGAGAATAGACAACTCGCCGACTCCACCAGATCTCATGTACGTAACAGAACAAGTAGAGAAAAGAAAACTCGCCGACTCCACCAGTTCTCATGTACGTAACAGAAATGGAGAAAAGAAAACTCGCCGTCTCCACCAGATCTCATGTACGTAACAGAACAAGGAGAGAATAGAAAAATCGCCGACTCCACCAGATCTCATGTACGTAACAGAACAATGAAAGAATAGAAAACTCGCCGACTCCACCAGTTCTCATGTACGTAACAGAACAAGGAGAGAATAGAAAACTCGCCGACTCCACCAGTTCTCATGAACGTAACAGAACAAGGAGAGAATAGAAAACTCGCCGACTCCACCAGTTCTCATGTACGTAACAGAACAAGGAGACAATAGAAAACTCGCCGACTCCACCAGTTCTCATGTACGTAACAGAACAAGGAGAGAATAGAAAACTCGCCGACTCCACCAGTTCTCATGTACATAACAGAACAAATCGAGAAAAGAAAACTCGCCGACTCCACCAGTTCTCATGTACGTAACAGAACAAATAGAGAATAGAAAAATCGCCGACTCCACCAGATCTCATGTACGTAACAGAACAATGAAAGAACAGAAAACTCGCCGACTCCACCAGTTCTCATGTACGTAACAGAACAAGGAGAGAATAGAAAACTCGCCGACTCCACCAGTTCTCATAAACGTAACAGAACAAGGAGAGAATAGAAAACTCGCCGACTCCACCAGTTCTCATGTACGTAACAGAACAAGGAGAGAATAGAAAACTTGCCGACTCCACCAGTTCTCATGTACATAACAGAACAAATCGAGAAAAGAAAACTCGCCGACTCCACCAGTTCTCATGTACGTAACAGAACAAGGAGAGTATAGAAAACTCGCCGACTCCACCAGTTCTCATGTACGTAACAGAACAAGGAGAGAATAGAAAACTCGCCGACTCCACCAGTTCTCATGTACGTAACAGAACAAGTAGAGAATAGAAAACTCGCAAACTCCACCAGCTCTCATGTACGTAACAGAACAAGGAAAGAATAGAAAACTCGCCGACTCCACCAGATCTCATGTACGTAACAGAACAAGGAGAGAATAGAAAACTCGCAAACTCCACCAGTTCTCATGTACGTAACAGAACAAGTAGAGAAAAGAAAACTCGCCGACTCCACCAGTTCTCATGTACGTAACAGAAATGGAGAAAAGAAAACTCGCCGTCTCCACCAGATCTCATGTACGTAACAGAACAAGGAGAGAATAGAAAAATCGCCGACTCCACCAGTTCTCATGTACGTAACAGAACAAGGAGAGAATAGACAACTCGCCGACTCCACCAGTTCTCATGTACGTAACAGAACAAATAGAGAAAAGAAAACTCGCCGACTCCACAAGTTCTCATGTACGTAACAGAACAAGGAGAGAATAGAAAACTCGCCTTCTCCACCAGTTCTCATGTACGTAGCAGAACAAATAGAGAAAAGAAAACTCGCCGACTCCACCAGATCTCATGTACGTAACAGAACAAGTAGAGAATAGAAAACTCGCCGACTCCACCAGTTCTCATGTACGTAACAGAACAAGGAGAGAATAGAAAACTCGCCAACTCCACCAGTTCTCATGTACGTAACAGAACAAGGAGAGAATAGAAAACTCGCCGACTCCACCAGTTCTCATGTACGTAACAGAACAAGGAGAGAATAGACAACTCGCCGACTCCACCAGTTCTCATGTACGTAACAGAACAAGGAGAGAATAGAAAACTCGCCGACTCCACCAGTTCTCATGAACGTAACAGAACAAGGAGAGAATAGAAAACTCGCCGACTCCACCAGTTCTCATGTACGTAACAGAACAAGGAGAGAATAGAAAACTCGCCGACTCCACCAGTTCTCATGAACGTAACAGAACAAGGAGAGAATAGAAAACTCGCCGACTCCACCAGTTCTCATGTACGTAACAGAACAAGGAGAGAATAGAAAACTCGCCGACTCCACCAGTTCTCATGTACGTAACAGAACAAGGAGAGAATAGAAAACTCGCCGACTCCACCAGTTCTCATGAACGTAACAGAACAAGGAGAGAATAGAAAACTCGCCGACTCCACCAGTTCTCATGTACGTAACAGAACAAGGAGACAATAGAAAACTCGCCGACTCCACCAGTTCTCATGTACGTAACAGAACAAGGAGAGAATAGAAAACTCGCCGACTCCACCAGTTCTCATGTACATAACAGAACAAATCGAGAAAAGAAAACTCGCCGACTCCACCAGTTCTCATGTACGTAACAGAACAAATAGAGAATAGAAAAATCGCCGACTCCACCAGATCTCATGTACGTAACAGAACAATGAAAGAACAGAAAACTCGCCGACTCCACCAGTTCTCATGTACGTAACAGAACAAGGAGAGAATAGAAAACTCGCCGACTCCACCAGTTCTCATAAACGTAACAGAACAAGGAGAGAATAGAAAACTCGCCGACTCCAGCAGTTCTCATGTACGTAACAGAACAAGGAGAGAATAGAAAACTTGCCGACTCCACCAGTTCTCATGTACATAACAGAACAAATCGAGAAAAGAAAACTCGCCGACTCCACCAGTTCTCATGTACGTAACAGAACAAGGAGAGTATAGAAAACTCGCCGACTCCACCAGTTCTCATGTACGTAACAGAACAAGGACAGAATAGAAAACTCGCCGACTCCACCAGTTCTCATGTACGTAACAGAACAAGTAGAGAATAGAAAACTCGCAAACTCCACCAGCTCTCATGTACGTAACAGAACAAGGAAAGAATAGAAAACTCGCCGACTCCACCAGATCTCATGTACGTAACAGAACAAGGAGAGAATAGAAAACTCGCAAACTCCACCAGTTCTCATGTACGTAACAGAACAAGTAGAGAAAAGAAAACTCGCCGACTCCACCAGTTCTCATGTACGTAACAGAAATGGACAAAAGAAAACTCGCCGTCTCCACCAGATCTCATGTACGTAACAGAACAAGGAGAGAATAGAAAAATCGCCGACTCCACCAGTTCTCATGTACGTAACAGAACAAGGAGAGAATAGACAACTCGCCGACTCCACCAGTTCTCATGTACGTAACAGAACAAATAGAGAAAAGAAAACTCGCCGACTCCACAAGTTCTCATGTACGTAACAGAACAAGGAGAGAATAGAAAACTCGCCTTCTCCACCAGTTCTCATGTACGTAGCAGAACAAATAGAGAAAAGAAAACTCGCCGACTCCACCAGATCTCATGTACGTAACAGAACAAGTAGAGAATAGAAAACTCGCCGACTCCACCAGTTCTCATGTACGTAACAGAACAAGGAGAGAATAGAAAACTCGCCAACTCCACCAGTTCTCATGTACGTAACAGAACAAGGAGAGAATAGAAAACTCGCCGACTCCACCAGTTCTCATGTACGTAACAGAACAAGGAGAGAATAGACAACTCGCCGACTCCACCAGATCTCATGTACGTAACAGAACAAGTAGAGAAAAGAAAACTCTCCGACTCCACCAGTTCTCATGTACGTAACAGAAATGGAGAAAAGAAAACTCGCCGTCTCCACCAGATCTCATGTACGTAACAGAACAAGGAAAGAATAGAAAACTCGCCGACTCCACCAGATCTCATGTACGTAACAGAACAAGGACAGAATAGAAAACTCGCAAACTCCACCAGTTCTCATGTACGTAACAGAACAAGTAGAGAAAAGAAAACTCGCCGACTCCACCAGTTCTCATGTACGTAACAGAAATGGAGAAAAGAAAACTCGCCGTCTCCACCAGATCTCATGTACGTAACAGAACAAGGAGAGAATAGAAAAATTGCCGACTCCACCAGTTCTCATGTACGTAACAGAACAAGGAGAGAATAGACAACTCGCCGACTCCACCAGTTCTCATGTACGTAACAGAACAAATAGAGAAAAGAAAACTCGCCGACTCCACAAGTTCTCATGTACGTAACAGAACAAGGAGAGAATAGAAAACTCGCCTTCTCCACCAGTTCTCATGTACGTAGCAGAACAAATAGAGAAAAGAAAACTCGCCGACTCCACCAGATCTCATGTACGTAACAGAACAAGTAGAGAATAGAAAACTCGCCGACTCCACCAGTTCTCATGTACGTAACAGAACAAGGAGAGAATAGAAAACTCGCCAACTCCACCAGTTCTCATGTACGTAACAGAACAAGGAGAGAGTAGAAAACTCGCCGACTCCACCAGTTCTCATGTACGTAACAGAACAAGGAGAGAATAGACAACTCGCCGACTCCACCAGATCTCATGTACGTAACAGAACAAGTAGAGAAAAGAAAACTCGCCGACTCCACCAGTTCTCATGTACGTAACAGAAATGGAGAAAAGAAAACTCGCCGTCTCCACCAGATCTCATGTACGTAACAGAACAAGGAGAGAATAGAAAAATCGCCGACTCCACCAGATCTCATGTACGTAACAGAACAATGAAAGAATAGAAAACTCGCCGACTCCACCAGTTCTCATGTACGTAACAGAACAAGGAGAGAATAGAAAAATCGCCGACTCCACCAGTTCTCTTGAACGTAACAGAACAAGGAGAGAATAGAAAACTCGCCGACTCCACCAGTTCGCATGTACGTAACAGAACAAGGAGAGAATAGAAAACTCGCCGACTCCACCAGTTCGCATGTACGTAACAGAACAAATAGAGAAAAGAAAACTCGCCGACTCCACCAGTTCTCATGTACGTAACAGAACAAATCGAGAAAAGAAAACTCGCCGACTCCACTAGTTCTCATGTACGTAACAGAACAAGGAGAGAATAGAAAACTCGCCGACTCCACCAGTTCTCATGTACGTAACAGAACTAGGAGAGAATAGAAACCTCGCCGACTCCTCCAGATCTCATGTGCGTAACAGAACAAATCGAGAAAAGAAAACTCGCCGACTCCACCAGTTCTCATGTACGTAACAGTACAAGGAGAGAAAAGAAAACTCGCCGACTCCACCAGTTCTCATGTACGTAACAGAAATGGAGAAAAGAAAACTCGCCGTCTCCACCAGTTCTCATGTACGTAACAGAACAAGGAGAGAATCGAAAACTCGCCGACTCCACCAGTTCTCATGTACGTAACAGAACAGATAGAGAAAAGAAAACTCGCCGACTCCACCAGTTCTCATGTACGTAACAGAACAAATAGAGAAAAGAAAACTCGCCGACTCCACCAGTTCCCATGTACGTAACAGAACAAGGAGAGAATAGAAAACTCGCTGACTCCACCAGTTCTCATGTACGTAACAGAACAAGGAGAGAATAGAAAACTCGCCGACTCCACCAGTTCTCATGTACGTAACAGATCAAGTAGAGAATAGAAAACTCGCAAACTCCACCAGCTCTCATGTACGTAACAGAACAAGGAAATAATAGAAAACTCGCAAACTCCACCAGTTCTCATGTACGTAACAGAACAAGTAGAGAAAAGAAAACTCGCCGACTCCACCAGTTCTCATGTACGTAACAGAAATGGAGAAAAGAAAACTCGCCGTCTCCACCAGATCTCATGTACGTAACAGAACAAGGAGAGAATAGAAAACTCGCCGACTCCACCAGTTCTCATGTACATAACAGAACAAGGAGAGAATAGAAAACTCGCCGACTCCACCAGTTCTCATGTACGTAACAGAACAAGGAGAGAATAGAAAACTCGCCGACTCCACCACATCTCATGTACGTAACAGAACAAGGAGAGAATAGAAAACTCGCCGACTCCACCAGTTCTCATGTACGTAACAGAACAAGGAGAAAATAGAAAACTCGCCGACTCCACCAGATCTCATGTACGTAACAGAACAAATAGAGAAAAGAAAACTCGCCGACTCCACCAATTCTCATGTACGTAACAGAAATGGAGAAAAGAAAACTCGCCGTCTCCACCAGATCTCATGTACGTAACAGAACAAGGAGAGAATAGAAAACTCGCCGACTCCACCAGTTCTCATGTACGTAACAGAACAAGGAGAGAATAGAAAACTCGCCGACTCCACCAGTTCTCATGTACGTAACAGAACAAGTAGAGAAAAGAAAACTCGCCGACTCCACCAGTTCTCATGTACGTAACAGAACAAGTAGAGAATAGAAAACTCGCAAACTCCACCAGCTCTCATGTACGTAACAGAACAAGGAAAGAATAGAAAACTCGCCGACTCCACCAGATCTCATGTACGTAACAGAACAAGGAGAGAATAGAAAACTCGCCGACTCCACCAGTTCTCATGTACGTAACAGAACAAGGAGAGAATAGAAAACTCGCCGACTCCACCAGTTCTCATGTACGTAACAGAACAAGGAGAGAATAGAAAACTTGCAGACTCCACCTGTTCTCATGTACATAACAGAACAAATCAAGAAAAGAAAACTCGCCGACTCCACCAGTTCTCATGTACGTAACAGAACAAGGAGAGAATAGAAACTCGCCGACTCCACCAGATCTCATGTACGTAACAGAAATGGAGAAAAGAAAACTCGCCGACTCCACCAGTTCTCATGTACGTAACAGAACAAGTAGAGAAAAGAAAACTCGCCGACTCCACCAGTTCTCATGTACGTAACAGAACAGGGAGAGAATGGAAAACTCGCCGACTCCACCAGTTCTCATGTACGTAACAGAACAAGGAGAGAATAGAAAACTCGCCGACTCCACCAGTTCTCATGTACGTAACAGAACAAGTAGAGAATAGAAAACTCGCAAACTCCACCAGCTCTCATGTACGTAACAGAACAAGGAAAGAATAGAAAACTCGCCGACTCCACCAGATCTCATGTACGTAACAGAACAAGGAGAGAATAGAAAACTCGCAAACTCCACCAGTTCTCATGTACGTAACAGAACAAGTAGAGAAAAGAAAACTCGCCGACTCCACCAGTTCTCATGTACGTAACAGAAATGGAGAAAAGAAAACTCGCCGTCTCCACCAGATCTCATGTACGTAACAGAACAAGGAGAGAATAGAAAAATCGCCGACTCCACCAGTTCTCATGTACGTAACAGAACAAGGAGAGAATAGACAACTCGCCGACTCCACCAGTTCTCATGTACGTAACAGAACAAATAGAGAAAAGAAAACTCGCCGACTCCACAAGTTCTCATGTACGTAACAGAACAAGGAGAGAATAGAAAACTCGCCTTCTCCACCAGTTCTCATGTACGTAGCAGAACAAATAGAGAAAAGAAAACTCGCCGACTCCACCAGATCTCATGTACGTAACAGAACAAGTAGAGAATAGAAAACTCGCCGACTCCACCAGTTCTCATGTACGTAACAGAACAAGGAGAGAATAGAAAACTCGCCAACTCCACCAGTTCTCATGTACGTAACAGAACAAGGAGAGAATAGAAAACTCGCCGACTCCACCAGTTCTCATGTACGTAACAGAACAAGGAGAGAATAGACAACTCGCCGACTCCACCAGATCTCATGTACGTAACAGAACAAGTAGAGAAAAGAAAACTCGCCGACTCCACCAGTTCTCATGTACGTAACAGAAATGGAGAAAAGAAAACTCGCCGTCTCCACCAGATCTCATGTACGTAACAGAACAAGGAGAGAATAGAAAAATCGCCGACTCCACCAGATCTCATGTACGTAACAGAACAATGAAAGAATAGAAAACTCGCCGACTCCACCAGTTCTCATGTAAGTAACAGAACAAGGAGAGAATAGAAAACTCGCCGACTCCACCAGTTCTCATGAACGTAACAGAACAAGGAGAGAATAGAAAACTCGCCGACTCCACCAGTTCTCATGTACGTAACAGAACAAGGAGACAATAGAAAACTCGCCGACTCCACCAGTTCTCATGTACGTAACAGAACAAGGAGAGAATAGAAAACTCGCCGACTCCACCAGTTCTCATGTACATAACAGAACAAATCGAGAAAAGAAAACTCGCCGACTCCACCAGTTCTCATGTACGTAACAGAACAAATAGAGAATAGAAAAATCGCCGACTCCACCAGATCTCATGTACGTAACAGAACAATGAAAGAACAGAAAACTCGCCGACTCCACCAGTTCTCATGTACGTAACAGAACAAGGAGAGAATAGAAAACTCGCCGACTCCACCAGTTCTCATAAACGTAACAGAACAAGGAGAGAATAGAAAACTCGCCGACTCCACCAGTTCTCATGTACGTAACAGAACAAGGAGAGAATAGAAAACTTGCCGACTCCACCAGTTCTCATGTACATAACAGAACAAATCGAGAAAAGAAAACTCGCCGACTCCACCAGTTCTCATGTACGTAACAGAACAAGGAGAGTATAGAAAACTCGCCGACTCCACCAGTTCTCATGTACGTAACAGAACAAGGAGAGAATAGAAAACTCGCCGACTCCACCAGTTCTCATGTACGTAACAGAACAAGTAGAGAATAGAAAACTCGCAAACTCCACCAGCTCTCATGTACGTAACAGAACAAGTAGAGAATAGAAAACTCGCAAACTCCACCAGCTCTCATGTACGTAACAGAACAAGGAAAGAATAGAAAACTCGCCGACTCCACCAGATCTCATGTACGTAACAGAACAAGGAGAGAATAGAAAACTCGCAAACTCCAACAGTTCTCATGTACGTAACAGAACAAGTAGAGAAAAGAAAACTCGCCGACTCCACCAGTTCTCATGTACGTAACAGAAATGGAGAAAAGAAAACTCGCCGTCTCCACCAGATCTCATGTACGTAACAGAACAAGGAGAGAATAGAAAAATCGCCGACTCCACCAGTTCTCATGTACGTAACAGAACAAGGAGAGAATAGACAACTCGCCGACTCCACCAGTTCTCATGTACGTAACAGAACAAATAGAGAAAAGAAAACTCGCCGACTCCACAAGTTCTCATGTACGTAACAGAACAAGGAGAGAATAGAAAACTCGCCTTCTCCACCAGTTCTCATGTACGTAGCAGAACAAATAGAGAAAAGAAAACTCGCCGACTCCACCAGATCTCATGTACGTAACAGAACAAGTAGAGAATAGAAAACTCGCCGACTCCACCAGTTCTCATGTACGTAACAGAACAAGGAGAGAATAGAAAACTCGCCAACTCCACCAGTTCTCATGTACGTAACAGAACAAGGAGAGAATAGAAAACTCGCCGACTCCACCAGTTCTCATGTACGTAACAGAACAAGGAGAGAATAGACAACTCGCCGACTCCACCAGATCTCATGTACGTAACAGAACAAGTAGAGAAAAGAAAACTCGCCGACTCCACCAGTTCTCATGTACGTAACAGAAATGGAGAAAAGAAAACTCGCCGTCTCCACCAGATCTCATGTACGTAACAGAACAAGGAGAGAATAGAAAAATCGCCGACTCCACCAGATCTCATGTACGTAACAGAACAATGAAAGAATAGAAAACTCGCCGACTCCACCAGTTCTCATGTACGTAACAGAACAAGGAGAGAATAGAAAACTCGCCGACTCCACCAGTTCTCATGAACGTAACAGAACAAGGAGAGAATAGAAAACTCGCCGACTCCACCAGTTCTCATGTACGTAACAGAACAAGGAGACAATAGAAAACTCGCCGACTCCACCAGTTCTCATGTACGTAACAGAACAAGGAGAGAATAGAAAACTCGCCGACTCCACCAGTTCTCATGTACATAACAGAACAAATCGAGAAAAGAAAACTCGCCGACTCCACCAGTTCTCATGTACGTAACAGAACAAATAGAGAATAGAAAAATCGCCGACTCCACCAGATCTCATGTACGTAACAGAACAATGAAAGAACAGAAAACTCGCCGACTCCACCAGTTCTCATGTACGTAACAGAACAAGGAGAGAATAGAAAACTCGCCGACTCCACCAGTTCTCATAAACGTAACAGAACAAGGAGAGAATAGAAAACTCGCCGACTCCACCAGTTCTCATGTACGTAACAGAACAAGGAGAGAATAGAAAACTTGCCGACTCCACCAGTTCTCATGTACATAACAGAACAAATCGAGAAAAGAAAACTCGCCGACTCCACCAGTTCTCATGTACGTAACAGAACAAGGAGAGTATAGAAAACTCGCCGACTCCACCAGTTCTCATGTACGTAACAGAACAAGGAGAGAATAGAAAACTCGCCGACTCCACCAGTTCTCATGTACGTAACAGAACAAGTAGAGAATAGAAAACTCGCAAACTCCACCAGCTCTCATGTACGTAACAGAACAAGGAAAGAATAGAAAACTCGCCGACTCCACCAGATCTCATGTACGTAACAGAACAAGGAGAGAATAGAAAACTCGCAAACTCCACCAGTTCTCATGTACGTAACAGAACAAGTAGAGAAAAGAAAACTCGCCGACTCCACCAGTTCTCATGTACGTAACAGAAATGGAGAAAAGAAAACTCGCCGTCTCCACCAGATCTCATGTACGTAACAGAACAAGGAGAGAATAGAAAAATCGCCGACTCCACCAGTTCTCATGTACGTAACAGAACAAGGAGAGAATAGACAACTCGCCGACTCCACCAGTTCTCATGTACGTAACAGAACAAATAGAGAAAAGAAAACTCGCCGACTCCACAAGTTCTCATGTACGTAACAGAACAAGGAGAGAATAGAAAACTCGCCTTCTCCACCAGTTCTCATGTACGTAGCAGAACAAATAGAGAAAAGAAAACTCGCCGACTCCACCAGATCTCATGTACGTAACAGAACAAGTAGAGAATAGAAAACTCGCCGACTCCACCAGTTCTCATGTACGTAACAGAACAAGGAGAGAATAGAAAACTCGCCAACTCCACCAGTTCTCATGTACGTAACAGAACAAGGAGAGAATAGAAAACTCGCCGACTCCACCAGTTCTCATGTACGTAACAGAACAAGGAGAGAATAGACAACTCGCCGACTCCACCAGTTCTCATGTACGTAACAGAACAAGGAGAGAATAGAAAACTCGCCGACTCCACCAGTTCTCATGTACGTAACAGAACAAGGAGAGAATAGAAAACTCGCCGACTCCACCAGTTCTCATGTACGTAACAGAACAAGTAGAGAAAAGAAAACTCGCCGACTCCACCAGTTCTCATGTACGTAACAGAACAAGTAGAGAATAGAAAACTCGCAAACTCCACCAGCTCTCATGTACGTAACAGAACAAGGAAAGAATAGAAAACTCGCCGACTCCACCAGATCTCATGTACGTAACAGAACAAGGAGAGAATAGAAAACTCGCCGACTCCACCAGTTCTCATGTACGTAACAGAACAAGGAGAGAATAGAAAACTCGCCGACTCCACCAGTTCTCATGTACGTAACAGAACAAGGAGAGAATAGAAAACTTGCAGACTCCACCTGTTCTCATGTACATAACAGAACAAATCAAGAAAAGAAAACTCGCCGACTCCACCAGTTCTCATGTACGTAACAGAACAAGGAGAGAATAGAAACTCGCCGACTCCACCAGATCTCATGTACGTAACAGAAATGGAGAAAAGAAAACTCGCCGACTCCACCAGTTCTCATGTACGTAACAGAACAAGTAGAGAAAAGAAAACTCGCCGACTCCACCAGTTCTCATGTACGTAACAGAACAGGGAGAGAATGGAAAACTCGCCGACTCCACCAGTTCTCATGTACGTAACAGAACAAGGAGAGAATAGAAAACTCGCCGACTCCACCAGTTCTCATGTACGTAACAGAACAAGGAGAGAATAGAAAACTCGCCAACTCCACCAGTTCTCATGTACGTAACAGAACAAGGAGAGAATAGAAAACTCGCCGACTCCACCAGTTCTCATGTACGTAACAGAACAAGGAGAGAATAGACAACTCGCCGACTCCACCAGATCTCATGTACGTAACAGAACAAGTAGAGAAAAGAAAACTCGCCGACTCCACCAGTTCTCATGTACGTAACAGAAATGGAGAAAAGAAAACTCGCCGTCTCCACCAGATCTCATGTACGTAACAGAACAAGGAGAGAATAGAAAAATCGCCGACTCCACCAGATCTCATGTACGTAACAGAACAATGAAAGAATAGAAAACTCGCCGACTCCACCAGTTCTCATGTAAGTAACAGAACAAGGAGAGAATAGAAAACTCGCCGACTCCACCAGTTCTCATGAACGTAACAGAACAAGGAGAGAATAGAAAACTCGCCGACTCCACCAGTTCTCATGTACGTAACAGAACAAGGAGACAATAGAAAACTCGCCGACTCCACCAGTTCTCATGTACGTAACAGAACAAGGAGAGAATAGAAAACTCGCCGACTCCACCAGTTCTCATGTACATAACAGAACAAATCGAGAAAAGAAAACTCGCCGACTCCACCAGTTCTCATGTACGTAACAGAACAAATAGAGAATAGAAAAATCGCCGACTCCACCAGATCTCATGTACGTAACAGAACAATGAAAGAACAGAAAACTCGCCGACTCCACCAGTTCTCATGTACGTAACAGAACAAGGAGAGAATAGAAAACTCGCCGACTCCACCAGTTCTCATAAACGTAACAGAACAAGGAGAGAATAGAAAACTCGCCGACTCCACCAGTTCTCATGTACGTAACAGAACAAGGAGAGAATAGAAAACTTGCCGACTCCACCAGTTCTCATGTACATAACAGAACAAATCGAGAAAAGAAAACTCGCCGACTCCACCAGTTCTCATGTACGTAACAGAACAAGGAGAGTATAGAAAACTCGCCGACTCCACCAGTTCTCATGTACGTAACAGAACAAGGAGAGAATAGAAAACTCGCCGACTCCACCAGTTCTCATGTACGTAACAGAACAAGTAGAGAATAGAAAACTCGCAAACTCCACCAGCTCTCATGTACGTAACAGAACAAGTAGAGAATAGAAAACTCGCAAACTCCACCAGCTCTCATGTACGTAACAGAACAAGGAAAGAATAGAAAACTCGCCGACTCCACCAGATCTCATGTACGTAACAGAACAAGGAGAGAATAGAAAACTCGCAAACTCCACCAGTTCTCATGTACGTAACAGAACAAGTAGAGAAAAGAAAACTCGCCGACTCCAACAGTTCTCATGTACGTAACAGAAATGGAGAAAAGAAAACTCGCCGTCTCCACCAGATCTCATGTACGTAACAGAACAAGGAGAGAATAGAAAAATCGCCGACTCCACCAGTTCTCATGTACGTAACAGAACAAGGAGAGAATAGACAACTCGCCGACTCCACCAGTTCTCATGTACGTAACAGAACAAATAGAGAAAAGAAAACTCGCCGACTCCACAAGTTCTCATGTACGTAACAGAACAAGGAGAGAATAGAAAACTCGCCTTCTCCACCAGTTCTCATGTACGTAGCAGAACAAATAGAGAAAAGAAAACTCGCCGACTCCACCAGATCTCATGTACGTAACAGAACAAGTAGAGAATAGAAAACTCGCCGACTCCACCAGTTCTCATGTACGTAACAGAACAAGGAGAGAATAGAAAACTCGCCAACTCCACCAGTTCTCATGTACGTAACAGAACAAGGAGAGAATAGAAAACTCGCCGACTCCACCAGTTCTCATGTACGTAACAGAACAAGGAGAGAATAGACAACTCGCCGACTCCACCAGATCTCATGTACGTAACAGAACAAGTAGAGAAAAGAAAACTCGCCGACTCCACCAGTTCTCATGTACGTAACAGAAATGGAGAAAAGAAAACTCGCCGTCTCCACCAGATCTCATGTACGTAACAGAACAAGGAGAGAATAGAAAAATCGCCGACTCCACCAGATCTCATGTACGTAACAGAACAATGAAAGAATAGAAAACTCGCCGACTCCACCAGTTCTCATGTACGTAACAGAACAAGGAGAGAATAGAAAACTCGCCGACTCCACCAGTTCTCATGAACGTAACAGAACAAGGAGAGAATAGAAAACTCGCCGACTCCACCAGTTCTCATGTACGTAACAGAACAAGGAGACAATAGAAAACTCGCCGACTCCACCAGTTCTCATGTACGTAACAGAACAAGGAGAGAATAGAAAACTCGCCGACTCCACCAGTTCTCATGTACATAACAGAACAAATCGAGAAAAGAAAACTCGCCGACTCCACCAGTTCTCATGTACGTAACAGAACAAATAGAGAATAGAAAAATCGCCGACTCCACCAGATCTCATGTACGTAACAGAACAATGAAAGAACAGAAAACTCGCCGACTCCACCAGTTCTCATGTACGTAACAGAACAAGGAGAGAATAGAAAACTCGCCGACTCCACCAGTTCTCATAAACGTAACAGAACAAGGAGAGAATAGAAAACTCGCCGACTCCACCAGTTCTCATGTACGTAACAGAACAAGGAGAGAATAGAAAACTTGCCGACTCCACCAGTTCTCATGTACATAACAGAACAAATCGAGAAAAGAAAACTCGCCGACTCCACCAGTTCTCATGTACGTAACAGAACAAGGAGAGTATAGAAAACTCGCCGACTCCACCAGTTCTCATGTACGTAACAGAACAAGGAGAGAATAGAAAACTCGCCGACTCCACCAGATCTCATGTACGTAACAGAACAAGGAGAGAATAGAAAACTCGCAAACTCCACCAGTTCTCATGTACGTAACAGAACAAGTAGAGAAAAGAAAACTCGCCGACTCCACCAGTTCTCATGTACGTAACAGAAATGGAGAAAAGAAAACTCGCCGTCTCCACCAGATCTCATGTACGTAACAGAACAAGGAGAGAATAGAAAAATCGCCGACTCCACCAGTTCTCATGTACGTAACAGAACAAGGAGAGAATAGACAACTCGCCGACTCCACCAGTTCTCATGTACGTAACAGAACAAATAGAGAAAAGAAAACTCGCCGACTCCACAAGTTCTCATGTACGTAACAGAACAAGGAGAGAATAGAAAACTCGCCTTCTCCACCAGTTCTCATGTACGTAGCAGAACAAATAGAGAAAAGAAAACTCGCCGACTCCACCAGATCTCATGTACGTAACAGAACAAGTAGAGAATAGAAAACTCGCCGACTCCACCAGTTCTCATGTACGTAACAGAACAAGGAGAGAATAGAAAACTCGCCAACTCCACCAGTTCTCATGTACGTAACAGAACAAGGAGAGAGTAGAAAACTCGCCGACTCCACCAGTTCTCATGTACGTAACAGAACAAGGAGAGAATAGACAACTCGCCGACTCCACCAGATCTCATGTACGTAACAGAACAAGTAGAGAAAAGAAAACTCGCCGACTCCACCAGTTCTCATGTACGTAACAGAAATGGAGAAAAGAAAACTCGCCGTCTCCACCAGATCTCATGTACGTAACAGAACAAGGAGAGAATAGAAAAATCGCCGACTCCACCAGATCTCATGTACGTAACAGAACAATGAAAGAATAGAAAACTCGCCGACTCCACCAGTTCTCATGTACGTAACAGAACAAGGAGAGAATAGAAAAATCGCCGACTCCACCAGTTCTCTTGAACGTAACAGAACAAGGAGAGAATAGAAAACTCGCCGACTCCACCAGTTCGCATGTACGTAACAGAACAAGGAGAGAATAGAAAACTCGCCGACTCCACCAGTTCGCATGTACGTAACAGAACAAATAGAGAAAAGAAAACTCGCCGACTCCACCAGTTCTCATGTACGTAACAGAACAAATCGAGAAAAGAAAACTCGCCGACTCCACTAGTTCTCATGTACGTAACAGAACAAGGAGAGAATAGAAAACTCGCCGACTCCACCAGTTCTCATGTACGTAACAGAACTAGGAGAGAATAGAAACCTCGCCGACTCCTCCAGATCTCATGTGCGTAACAGAACAAATCGAGAAAAGAAAACTCGCCGACTCCACCAGTTCTCATGTACGTAACAGTACAAGGAGAGAAAAGAAAACTCGCCGACTCCACCAGTTCTCATGTACGTAACAGAAATGGAGAAAAGAAAACTCGCCGTCTCCACCAGTTCTCATGTACGTAACAGAACAAGGAGAGAATCGAAAACTCGCCGACTCCACCAGTTCTCATGTACGTAACAGAACAGATAGAGAAAAGAAAACTCGCCGACTCCACCAGTTCTCATGTACGTAACAGAACAAATAGAGAAAAGAAAACTCGCCGACTCCACCAGTTCCCATGTACGTAACAGAACAAGGAGAGAATAGAAAACTCGCTGACTCCACCAGTTCTCATGTACGTAACAGAACAAGGAGAGAATAGAAAACTCGCCGACTCCACCAGTTCTCATGTACGTAACAGATCAAGTAGAGAATAGAAAACTCGCAAACTCCACCAGCTCTCATGTACGTAACAGAACAAGGAAATAATAGAAAACTCGCAAACTCCACCAGTTCTCATGTACGTAACAGAACAAGTAGAGAAAAGACAACTCGCCGACTCCACCAGTTCTCATGTACGTAACAGAAATGGAGAAAAGAAAACTCGCCGTCTCCACCAGATCTCATGTACGTAACAGAACAAGGAGAGAATAGAAAACTCGCCGACTCCACCAGTTCTCATGTACATAACAGAACAAGGAGAGAATAGAAAACTCGCCGACTCCACCAGTTCTCATGTACGTAACAGAACAAGGAGAGAATAGAAAACTCGCCGACTCCACCACATCTCATGTACGTAACAGAACAAGGAGAGAATAGAAAACTCGCCGACTCCACCAGTTCTCATGTACGTAACAGAACAAGGAGAAAATAGAAAACTCGCCGACTCCACCAGATCTCATGTACGTAACAGAACAAATAGAGAAAAGAAAACTCGCCGACTCCACCAATTCTCATGTACGTAACAGAAATGGAGAAAAGAAAACTCGCCGTCTCCACCAGATCTCATGTACGTAACAGAACAAGGAGAGAATAGAAAACTCGCCGACTCCACCAGTTCTCATGTACGTAACAGAACAAGGAGAGAATAGAAAACTCGCCGACTCCACCAGTTCTCATGTACGTAACAGAACAAGTAGAGAAAAGAAAACTCGCCGACTCCACCAGTTCTCATGTACGTAACAGAACAAGTAGAGAATAGAAAACTCGCAAACTCCACCAGCTCTCATGTACGTAACAGAACAAGGAAAGAATAGAAAACTCGCCGACTCCACCAGATCTCATGTACGTAACAGAACAAGGAGAGAATAGAAAACTCGCCGACTCCACCAGTTCTCATGTACGTAACAGAACAAGGAGAGAATAGAAAACTCGCCGACTCCACCAGTTCTCATGTACGTAACAGAACAAGGAGAGAATAGAAAACTTGCAGACTCCACCTGTTCTCATGTACATAACAGAACAAATCAAGAAAAGAAAACTCGCCGACTCCACCAGTTCTCATGTACGTAACAGAACAAGGAGAGAATAGAAACTCGCCGACTCCACCAGATCTCATGTACGTAACAGAAATGGAGAAAAGAAAACTCGCCGACTCCACCAGTTCTCATGTACGTAACAGAACAAGTAGAGAAAAGAAAACTCGCCGACTCCACCAGTTCTCATGTACGTAACAGAACAGGGAGAGAATGGAAAACTCGCCGACTCCACCAGTTCTCATGTACGTAACAGAACAAGGAGAGAATAGAAAACTCGCCGACTCCACCAGTTCTCATGTACGTAACAGAACAAGTAGAGAATAGAAAACTCGCAAACTCCACCAGCTCTCATGTACGTAACAGAACAAGGAAAGAATAGAAAACTCGCCGACTCCACCAGATCTCATGTACGTAACAGAACAAGGAGAGAATAGAAAACTCGCAAACTCCACCAGTTCTCATGTACGTAACAGAACAAGTAGAGAAAAGAAAACTCGCCGACTCCACCAGTTCTCATGTACGTAACAGAAATGGAGAAAAGAAAACTCGCCGTCTCCACCAGATCTCATGTACGTAACAGAACAAGGAGAGAATAGAAAAATCGCCGACTCCACCAGTTCTCATGTACGTAACAGAACAAGGAGAGAATAGACAACTCGCCGACTCCACCAGTTCTCATGTACGTAACAGAACAAATAGAGAAAAGAAAACTCGCCGACTCCACAAGTTCTCATGTACGTAACAGAACAAGGAGAGAATAGAAAACTCGCCTTCTCCACCAGTTCTCATGTACGTAGCAGAACAAATAGAGAAAAGAAAACTCGCCGACTCCACCAGATCTCATGTACGTAACAGAACAAGTAGAGAATAGAAAACTCGCCGACTCCACCAGTTCTCATGTACGTAACAGAACAAGGAGAGAATAGAAAACTCGCCAACTCCACCAGTTCTCATGTACGTAACAGAACAAGGAGAGAATAGAAAACTCGCCGACTCCACCAGTTCTCATGTACGTAACAGAACAAGGAGAGAATAGACAACTCGCCGACTCCACCAGATCTCATGTACGTAACAGAACAAGTAGAGAAAAGAAAACTCGCCGACTCCAACAGTTCTCATGTACGTAACAGAAATGGAGAAAAGAAAACTCGCCGTCTCCACCAGATCTCATGTACGTAACAGAACAAGGAGAGAATAGAAAAATCGCCGACTCCACCAGATCTCATGTACGTAACAGAACAATGAAAGAATAGAAAACTCGCCGACTCCACCAGTTCTCATGTAAGTAACAGAACAAGGAGAGAATAGAAAACTCGCCGACTCCACCAGTTCTCATGAACGTAACAGAACAAGGAGAGAATAGAAAACTCGCCGACTCCACCAGTTCTCATGTACGTAACAGAACAAGGAGACAATAGAAAACTCGCCGACTCCACCAGTTCTCATGTACGTAACAGAACAAGGAGAGAATAGAAAACTCGCCGACTCCACCAGTTCTCATGTACATAACAGAACAAATCGAGAAAAGAAAACTCGCCGACTCCACCAGTTCTCATGTACGTAACAGAACAAATAGAGAATAGAAAAATCGCCGACTCCACCAGATCTCATGTACGTAACAGAACAATGAAAGAACAGAAAACTCGCCGACTCCACCAGTTCTCATGTACGTAACAGAACAAGGAGAGAATAGAAAACTCGCCGACTCCACCAGTTCTCATAAACGTAACAGAACAAGGAGAGAATAGAAAACTCGCCGACTCCACCAGTTCTCATGTACGTAACAGAACAAGGAGAGAATAGAAAACTTGCCGACTCCACCAGTTCTCATGTACATAACAGAACAAATCGAGAAAAGAAAACTCGCCGACTCCACCAGTTCTCATGTACGTAACAGAACAAGGAGAGTATAGAAAACTCGCCGACTCCACCAGTTCTCATGTACGTAACAGAACAAGGAGAGAATAGAAAACTCGCCGACTCCACCAGTTCTCATGTACGTAACAGAACAAGTAGAGAATAGAAAACTCGCAAACTCCACCAGCTCTCATGTACGTAACAGAACAAGTAGAGAATAGAAAACTCGCAAACTCCACCAGCTCTCATGTACGTAACAGAACAAGGAAAGAATAGAAAACTCGCCGACTCCACCAGATCTCATGTACGTAACAGAACAAGGAGAGAATAGAAAACTCGCAAACTCCACCAGTTCTCATGTACGTAACAGAACAAGTAGAGAAAAGAAAACTCGCCGACTCCACCAGTTCTCATGTACGTAACAGAAATGGAGAAAAGAAAACTCGCCGTCTCCACCAGATCTCATGTACGTAACAGAACAAGGAGAGAATAGAAAAATCGCCGACTCCACCAGTTCTCATGTACGTAACAGAACAAGGAGAGAATAGACAACTCGCCGACTCCACCAGTTCTCATGTACGTAACAGAACAAATAGAGAAAAGAAAACTCGCCGACTCCACAAGTTCTCATGTACGTAACAGAACAAGGAGAGAATAGAAAACTCGCCTTCTCCACCAGTTCTCATGTACGTAGCAGAACAAATAGAGAAAAGAAAACTCGCCGACTCCACCAGATCTCATGTACGTAACAGAACAAGTAGAGAATAGAAAACTCGCCGACTCCACCAGTTCTCATGTACGTAACAGAACAAGGAGAGAATAGAAAACTCGCCAACTCCACCAGTTCTCATGTACGTAACAGAACAAGGAGAGAATAGAAAACTCGCCGACTCCACCAGTTCTCATGTACGTAACAGAACAAGGAGAGAATAGACAACTCGCCGACTCCACCAGATCTCATGTACGTAACAGAACAAGTAGAGAAAAGAAAACTCGCCGACTCCACCAGTTCTCATGTACGTAACAGAAATGGAGAAAAGAAAACTCGCCGTCTCCACCAGATCTCATGTACGTAACAGAACAAGGAGAGAATAGAAAAATCGCCGACTCCACCAGATCTCATGTACGTAACAGAACAATGAAAGAATAGAAAACTCGCCGACTCCACCAGTTCTCATGTACGTAACAGAACAAGGAGAGAATAGAAAACTCGCCGACTCCACCAGTTCTCATGAACGTAACAGAACAAGGAGAGAATAGAAAACTCGCCGACTCCACCAGTTCTCATGTACGTAACAGAACAAGGAGACAATAGAAAACTCGCCGACTCCACCAGTTCTCATGTACGTAACAGAACAAGGAGAGAATAGAAAACTCGCCGACTCCACCAGTTCTCATGTACATAACAGAACAAATCGAGAAAAGAAAACTCGCCGACTCCACCAGTTCTCATGTACGTAACAGAACAAATAGAGAATAGAAAAATCGCCGACTCCACCAGATCTCATGTACGTAACAGAACAATGAAAGAACAGAAAACTCGCCGACTCCACCAGTTCTCATGTACGTAACAGAACAAGGAGAGAATAGAAAACTCGCCGACTCCACCAGTTCTCATAAACGTAACAGAACAAGGAGAGAATAGAAAACTCGCCGACTCCACCAGTTCTCATGTACGTAACAGAACAAGGAGAGAATAGAAAACTTGCCGACTCCACCAGTTCTCATGTACATAACAGAACAAATCGAGAAAAGAAAACTCGCCGACTCCACCAGTTCTCATGTACGTAACAGAACAAGGAGAGTATAGAAAACTCGCCGACTCCACCAGTTCTCATGTACGTAACAGAACAAGGAGAGAATAGAAAACTCGCCGACTCCACCAGTTCTCATGTACGTAACAGAACAAGTAGAGAATAGAAAACTCGCAAACTCCACCAGCTCTCATGTACGTAACAGAACAAGGAAAGAATAGAAAACTCGCCGACTCCACCAGATCTCATGTACGTAACAGAACAAGGAGAGAATAGAAAACTCGCAAACTCCACCAGTTCTCATGTACGTAACAGAACAAGTAGAGAAAAGAAAACTCGCCGACTCCACCAGTTCTCATGTACGTAACAGAAATGGAGAAAAGAAAACTCGCCGTCTCCACCAGATCTCATGTACGTAACAGAACAAGGAGAGAATAGAAAACTCGCCGACTCCACCAGTTCTCATGTACGTAACAGAACAAGGAGAGAATAGACAACTCGCCGACTCCACCAGTTCTCATGTACGTAACAGAACAAATAGAGAAAAGAAAACTCGCCGACTCCACAAGTTCTCATGTACGTAACAGAACAAGGAGAGAATAGAAAACTCGCCTTCTCCACCAGTTCTCATGTACGTAGCAGAACAAATAGAGAAAAGAAAACTCGCCGACTCCACCAGATCTCATGTACGTAACAGAACAAGTAGAGAATAGAAAACTCGCCGACTCCACCAGTTCTCATGTACGTAACAGAACAAGGAGAGAATAGAAAACTCGCCAACTCCACCAGTTCTCATGTACGTAACAGAACAAGGAGAAAAGAAAACTCGCCGTCTCCACCAGATCTCATGTACGTAACAGAACAAGGAGAGAATAGAAAAATCGCCGACTCCACCAGTTCTCATGTACGTAACAGAACAAGGAGAGAATAGACAACTCGCCGACTCCACCAGTTCTCATGTACGTAACAGAACAAATAGAGAAAAGAAAACTCGCCGACTCCACAAGTTCTCATGTACGTAACAGAACAAGGAGAGAATAGAAAACTCGCCTTCTCCACCAGTTCTCATGTACGTAGCAGAACAAATAGAGAAAAGAAAACTCGCCGACTCCACCAGATCTCATGTACGTAACAGAACAAGTAGAGAATAGAAAACTCGCCGACTCCACCAGTTCTCATGTACGTAACAGAACAAGGAGAGAATAGAAAACTCGCCAACTCCACCAGTTCTCATGTACGTAACAGAACAAGGAGAGAATAGAAAACTCGCCGACTCCACCAGTTCTCATGTACGTAACAGAACAAGGAGAGAATAGACAACTCGCCGACTCCACCAGATCTCATGTACGTAACAGAACAAGTAGAGAAAAGAAAACTCGCCGACTCCACCAGTTCTCATGTACGTAACAGAAATTGAGAAAAGAAAACTCGCCGTCTCCACCAGATCTCATGTACGTAACAGAACAAGGAGAGAATAGAAAAATCGCCGACTCCACCAGATCTCATGTACGTAACAGAACAAGGAGAGAATAGAAAAATCGCCGACTCCACCAGATCTCATGTACGTAACAGAACAATGAAAGAATAGAAAACTCGCCGACTCCACCAGTTCTCATGTACGTAACAGAACAAGGAGAGAATAGAAAACTCGCCGACTCCACCAGTTCTCATGAACGTAACAGAACAAGGAGACAATAGAAAACTCGCCGACTCCACCAGTTCTCATGTACGTAACAGAACAAGGAGAGAATAGAAAACTCGCCGACTCCACCAGTTCTCATGTACATAACAGAACAAATCGAGAAAAGAAAACTCGCCGACTCCACCAGTTCTCATGTACGTAACAGAACAAATAGAGAATAGAAAAATCGCCGACTCCACCAGATCTCATGTACGTAACAGAACAATGAAAGAACAGAAAACTCGCCGACTCCACCAGTTCTCATGTACGTAACAGAACAAGGAGAGAATAGAAAACTCGCCGACTCCACCAGTTCTCATAAACGTAACAGAACAAGGAGAGAATAGAAAACTCGCCGACTCCACCAGTTCTCATGTACGTAACAGAACAAGGAGAGAATAGAAAACTTGCCGACTCCACCAGTTCTCATGTACATAACAGAACAAATCGAGAAAAGAAAACTCGCCGACTCCACCAGTTCTCATGTACGTAACAGAACAAGGAGAGTATAGAAAACTCGCCGACTCCACCAGTTCTCATGTACGTAACAGAACAAGGAGAGAATAGAAAACTCGCCGACTCCACCAGTTCTCATGTACGTAACAGAACAAGTAGAGAATAGAAAACTCGCAAACTCCACCAGCTCTCATGTACGTAACAGAACAAGGAAAGAATAGAAAACTCGCCGACTCCACCAGATCTCATGTACGTAACAGAACAAGGAGAGAATAGAAAACTCGCAAACTCCACCAGTTCTCATGTACGTAACAGAACAAGTAGAGAAAAGAAAACTCGCCGACTCCACCAGTTCTCATGTACGTAACAGAAATGGAGAAAAGAAAACTCGCCGTCTCCACCAGATCTCATGTACGTAACAGAACAAGGAGAGAATAGAAAAATCGCCGACTCCACCAGTTCTCATGTACGTAACAGAACAAGGAGAGAATAGACAACTCGCCGACTCCACCAGTTCTCATGTACGTAACAGAACAAATAGAGAAAAGAAAACTCGCCGACTCCACAAGTTCTCATGTACGTAACAGAACAAGGAGAGAATAGAAAACTCGCCTTCTCCACCAGTTCTCATGTACGTAGCAGAACAAATAGAGAAAAGAAAACTCGCCGACTCCACCAGATCTCATGTACGTAACAGAACAAGTAGAGAATAGAAAACTCGCCGACTCCACCAGTTCTCATGTACGTAACAGAACAAGGAGAGAATAGAAAACTCGCCAACTCCACCAGTTCTCATGTACGTAACAGAACAAGGAGAAAAGAAAACTCGCCGTCTCCACCAGATCTCATGTACGTAACAGAACAAGGAGAGAATAGAAAAATCGCCGACTCCACCAGTTCTCATGTACGTAACAGAACAAGGAGAGAATAGACAACTCGCCGACTCCACCAGTTCTCATGTACGTAACAGAACAAATAGAGAAAAGAAAACTCGCCGACTCCACAAGTTCTCATGTACGTAACAGAACAAGGAGAGAATAGAAAACTCGCCTTCTCCACCAGTTCTCATGTACGTAGCAGAACAAATAGAGAAAAGAAAACTCGCCGACTCCACCAGATCTCATGTACGTAACAGAACAAGTAGAGAATAGAAAACTCGCCGACTCCACCAGTTCTCATGTACGTAACAGAACAAGGAGAGAATAGAAAACTCGCCAACTCCACCAGTTCTCATGTACGTAACAGAACAAGGAGAGAATAGAAAACTCGCCGACTCCACCAGTTCTCATGTACGTAACAGAACAAGGAGAGAATAGACAACTCGCCGACTCCACCAGATCTCATGTACGTAACAGAACAAGTAGAGAAAAGAAAACTCGCCGACTCCACCAGTTCTCATGTACGTAACAGAAATTGAGAAAAGAAAACTCGCCGTCTCCACCAGATCTCATGTACGTAACAGAACAAGGAGAGAATAGAAAAATCGCCGACTCCACCAGATCTCATGTACGTAACAGAACAATGAAAGAATAGAAAACTCGCCGACTCCACCAGTTCTCATGTACGTAACAGAACAAGGAGAGAATAGAAAACTCGCCGACTCCACCAGTTCTCATGAACGTAACAGAACAAGGAGAGAATAGAAAACTCGCCGACTCCACCAGTTCTCATGTACGTAACAGAACAAGGAGACAATAGAAAACTCGCCGACTCCACCAGTTCTCATGTACGTAACAGAACAAGGAGAGAATAGAAAACTCGCCGACTCCACCAGTTCTCATGTACATAACAGAACAAATCGAGAAAAGAAAACTCGCCGACTCCACCAGTTCTCATGTACGTAACAGAACAAATAGAGAATTGTAGAGCCGAAGGAACGGAGAAGACCGTAGGTTCACACTTTAGCCGTGTAGGCAACTTTCTTTAATCCACGGTAAATCAGAGAGACAACCAAACCACAGCTCGACTGAGCGGAGGTGGCAAGAATAATCAGAAAACTGGCTGGACAACCATAACTTAACCCTGCGTTAACCTGCCAGGGCAACCATGACTTAACCCTTAGTTCCTGGGTTGAATTCTGTCCCCAATACGTGTCCACCACATGAGCCCCCCCAGAATTCGCCCTAGTAATCGAAGTCAGGCAGGCGCGGGGGGACAACAGGCCGTCCGCGGCGGCTCCGGATAACAGGGGCCGGAGTGTCTCTGGGAGGCATTGACGCGGGCCTGTGGAGGTCGGCCTGAGGAGCAGAAGAGGCAGCTCGGGCCTCCACGGGGGGAGGAGGCGGAGCCGGGGGACGACCGCGACGAGGAGGTTGGGCTAACTCCAACGGCTGCGTCAAGTCCAGGTGTGCGGGTTTAACTCGGTCCACTGAAACATGCTCGGCCGTGCCCCCAAAATCCACCACCAGGTGCTTAGTTCCCCGTTCCAGGACGCGGAAGGGGCCGTCATAAGGGGGTTGCAGAGGGGGGCGGTGTGCGTCGTGACGGATGAACACGTAGTCCGCTGACTGCAGACCTGGGGGCACCTGGGACACCGGCGCGCCGTGTTGGGCGGTAGGGACGGGTGTGAAAGCTCTGACCCCGTCCAGCAAGGAGGCTCGTTGGTCCACAGCTGACCAGGGACGCGTTGCATTGGGCATGAAATCGCCTGGGACTCGCAGCGGCGTGCCGTACACCAGCTCCGCAGAGGAGGCTTGTAGGTCTTCCTTCGGGGCGGTCCGCAGGCCCAGCATGACCCATGGGAGCTTGTCGACCCAGTTGCAGTCCTTGAGAGTAGCCCGAAGCGCAGCCTTCATGGACCGGTGGAAGCGCTCACATAGGCCGTTCGCCTGAGGGTGGTAGGCGGTAGTGCGATGAAGCTTGACACCCAGAGCCTCACCCACAGCATTCCATAGCTCTGAGGTAAACTGTGGCCCGCGGTCAGATGAAAGGTCGGAAGGCGTACCGAAACGTGAGACCCACGACCCAATAAAAGCCCGGGCCACATCAGCAGACGTCGTGGATGCCAGGGGAACAGCTTCAGGCCAGCGCGTAGTCCTGTCCACCACAGTGAAGAGGTAGGTGAACCCATGGGAGGGGGGTAGGGGACCAACCAGGTCGACGTGGACATGGTCAAATCGTCTCTCCGGCACTGCGAAGCGTTCCAGGGGCGCCTTAATGTGGCGGTGTATCTTAGCCCGCTGACAGGCAACACACGAGTCGGCCCACGCTTTCACGTCTCTCTTAAGTCCCTCCCACACAAACTTAGCAGAGGTCAGGCGCACGGATGGCTTACCGCCTGGATGAGAGAGGCCGTGCACAGCTTCAAATACGGGGCGTCTCCAGCTGTGCGGGACGATGGGCCTGGGCTGTCCTGTGGAGACGTCACACAGGAGGGTGGCACCTGTGTCGCTGAAAGGAACGTCCTGCAGGCGGAGCCCCGTGTCGGAGGCCCGGAGACGGAGGATGCTCGGGTCCGTGGCCTGGTCAACGGCCATCTGTGCATAGTCAAGGCCTAGGTGGACCGCTCCAATCACTGCCCTAGAGAGGCAGTCAGCTACCTGGTTAGACTTACCAGCGACGTGCTGGATGTCGGTAGTGAATTCCGAAATGTAGGAGAGTTGTCGCTGCTGGCGAGCGGACCATGGCTCGGCCGTCTTGGACATGGCAAACGTGAGGGGCTTGTGGTCCACGTACGCAGTAAACTCGCGGCCCTCTAGCAGGAAACGGAAATGCCGGACAGCGAGCCAGAGACCGAGGAGTTCCCTGTCAAAAGTACTATACTTGCGCTCTCGGGGTGTAAGCTGGCGACTGAAAAAGGCCAAAGGCTGCCAAGCCCCCCCCACCCACTGTTCGTGAACCGCACCAACAGCATAGTCCGATGCATCCGTGGTTATGGAAATAGGCGCTGTAGGTGAAGGATGCGCTAGCAGGGTAGCCTGGGAGAGCGCAGCTTTAGTCTCGGTGAACGCACGGTCCCGCTCTGCTGTCCAGTCGACCGCCTGGTTGGGGGACATGCCTTTCAGCGCCTCGTACAGTGGCCGGATGATAAAGGCGGCTCGGGGAATGAAGCGGTGGTAGAATGTCACCATCCCGATGAACTCCCTGAGCGCACGAGCTGTTTGGGGGCGCGGAAAGGCCGCCACCGCTTCCACCTTTGAGGGCAGGGGGACTGCCCCGTCCCCAGTGATGCGATGCCCGAGGAAATCAATGGCTGTCAGCCCGAACCGGCACTTCGCCGGGTTGACGATCAGCCCATGCTGGCTGAGGCGTGTGAAGAGGGCATGAAGATGGGACAGGTGTTCTTCCTTGGAGGCGCTGGCGATGAGTATGTCGTCCAAATAGACGAAGAGGAAAGGAAGGCCACGGAGCACTGAATCCATCAGCCGCTGAAAGGACTGGGCCGCGTTTTTGAGTCCAAATGGCATTCGTAGGAATTCAAATAGGCCGAATGGGGTAGTCACCGCTGTCTTGGGGATGTCTGAGGGGTGCACGGGAACTTGATGATAACCACGGACCAGGTCGACTTTTGAGAAGACGCATTTGCCAGACAGGTTTGCAGAAAAGTCCTGGATATGCGGGACAGGATAGCGGTCGGGCGTGGTGGCGTCATTTAGTCGGCGGTAGTCCCCGCATGGGCGCCAACCTCCATCAGGCTTAGCGACGATGTGGAGTGGGGACGCCCACGGGCTGTCAGAGCGGCGGATGATCCCCATGCGTTCCAGGTGCTCGAACTCAGACTTGGCAATGGCGAGTTTGGCGGGGTCGAGACGCCTGGCTCTGGCGTAGACCGGGGGCCCCTTCGTAGCAATGTGATGCTCCACCCCATGCTTAGCGGTGGGTGCAGAGAAGGTAGGCTGGGTGAGGTCAGGGAACTCAGCGAGGAGGCGGGTGAACTTGTCTGCCTCTGAGAGAGAGTTGGCTAGACCTGCATAGGCCGCTTCCCTCCGCGTACATGCGAAGGAGGAGAAGGTTAAGGCATCGACCAGACGGCTGTTCTGAATGTCCACTAGCAAACCGTAAGCGCACAAAAAATCAGCTCCGAGGAGGGGAAGCGTTACATTGGCCATGACGAACTCCCACGTGAAACGTTGTCCACCAAAACACAGTTCTACAGACCGCACGCCGTAGGTGTGGATAGGGCTGCCGTCAGCCGTCGCCAACTGGGGGCCCCGCTCCCCGCCCATGATGTCGACGTCAGTAGCAGGGAGCACGCTTCTCTGTGCGCCCGTGTCACAAAGAAATCGCCGACCGGAGATGGTGTCGAGGATGAAGAGTAGCCTGCTCGTATCGCCAACACTCATGGCCACTACTGAGTGTTGGCCCTCTCGTTTCCCGTCGGCCTGTAGTTGCAGGGGGAACGGCACCGTTTAGCTTTCGCACCAAATCGAGCGTGGTACATACAGAGTCCAGAGGGCTTGTAGCGGTCTGATGCTGTGGCGCCACCGTCGGGCCACGCCCGCGATGTCGGCGGGGGGCCAGTGAAGGTAGGAGCCAGCACCCCGGCATGGGAGGAACGTTGTGTAGCGACGAAGAATCGGTCAGCCTCCTTTGCCAGCTCACGGGGATCAGTGATGGTGGAGTTAGCGAGCGCAGTCTGGACGTGGGGCGGCATGTTGCGCAGAAACAGCTCCATAAACAGGAAACATGGCTTTTCTTGACCCAGTAGGTTTAACATCCTGCTCATTAGCTCCGATGGTTTGCCATCTCCCAAGCCCTGAATTGCGAAGAGGCGACGTGCTCTCTCCGTTGTTGACAGTTCAAAAGTTTCAAGGAGGAGATGTTTAAGTGCGGCGTATTTACCATCGGCCGGTGGGTTGGTTATGAAACCGCTTATCCTGGAAGCCGTAGCGCACCCCAGCGCTGCCAATACGTAGTAGTACCTGGTCTCGTCTGCTGTTATGTCTCTGAGCGCGAACTGTGCCTCAGCCTGCGCGAACCATGTAGCCGCGGAAGACTCCCAAAACTCCGGCAGTTTAATTGCAACGGCGTTCGTAGCCATAATGTGTGTGGTTTCAGAAAACTTATCCGAAAACCGACGTCGGGGTCACCAGTGTAGAGCCGAAGGAACGGAGAAGACCGTAGGTTCACACTTTAGCCGTGTAGGCAACTTTCTTTAATCCACGGTAAATCAGAGAGACAACCAAACCACAGCTCGACTGAGCGGAGGTGGCAAGAATAATCAGAAAACTGGCTGGACAACCATAACTTAACCCTGCGTTAACCTGCCAGGGCAACCATGACTTAACCCTTAGTTCCTGGGTTGAATTCTGTCCCCAATACGTGTCCACCACAGAATAGAAAAATCGCCGACTCCACCAGATCTCATGTACGTAACAGAACAATGAAAGAACAGAAAACTCGCCGACTCCACCAGTTCTCATGTACGTAACAGAACAAGGAGAGAATAGAAAACTCGCCGACTCCACCAGTTCTCATAAACGTAACAGAACAAGGAGAGAATAGAAAACTCGCCGACTCCACCAGTTCTCATGTACGTAACAGAACAAGGAGAGAATAGAAAACTTGCCGACTCCACCAGTTCTCATGTACATAACAGAACAAATCGAGAAAAGAAAACTCGCCGACTCCACCAGTTCTCATGTACGTAACAGAACAAGGAGAGAATAGAAAACTCGCCGACTCCACCAGTTCTCATGTACGTAACAGAACAAGTAGAGAATAGAAAACTCGCCGACTCCACCAGTTCTCATGTACGTAACAGAACAAGGAGAGAATAGAAAACTCGCCAACTCCACCAGTTCTCATGTACGTAACAGAACAAGGAGAGAATAGAAAACTCGCCGACTCCACCAGTTCTCATGTACATAACAGAACAAATCGAGAAAAGAAAACTCGCCGACTCCACCAGTTCTCATGTACGTAACAGAACAAGGAGAGAATAGAAAACTCGCCGACTCCACCAGTTCTCATGTACGTAACAGAACAAGGAGAGAATAGAAAACTCGCCAACTCCACCAGTTCTCATGTACGTAACAGAACAAGGAGAGAATAGAAAACTCGCCGACTCCACCAGTTCTCATGTACATAACAGAACAAATCGAGAAAAGAAAACTCGCCGACTCCACCAGTTCTCATGTACGTAACAGAACAAGGAGAGTATAGAAAACTCGCCGACTCCACCAGTTCTCATAAACGTAACAGAACAAGGAGAGAATAGAAAACTCGCCTTCTCCACCAGTTCTCATGTACGTAGCAGAACAAATAGAGAAAAGAAAACTCGCCGACTCCACCAGATCTCATGTACGTAACAGAACAAGTAGAGAATAGAAAACTCGCCGACTCCACCAGTTCTCATGTACGTAACAGAACAAGGAGAGAATAGAAAACTCGCCAACTCCACCAGTTCTCATGTACGTAACAGAACAAGGAGAGAATAGAAAACTCGCCGACTCCACCAGTTCTCATGTACGTAACAGAACAAGGAGAGAATAGACAACTCGCCGACTCCACCAGTTCTCATGTACGTAACAGAACAAGGAGAGAATAGAAAACTCGCCGACTCCACCAGTTCTCATGTACGTAACAGAACAAGGAGAGAATAGAAAACTCGCCGACTCCACCAGTTCTCATGTACGTAACAGAACAAGTAGAGAAAAGAAAACTCGCCGACTCCACCAGTTCTCATGTACGTAACAGAACAAGTAGAGAATAGAAAACTCGCAAACTCCACCAGCTCTCATGTACGTAACAGAACAAGGAAAGAATAGAAAACTCGCCGACTCCACCAGATCTCATGTACGTAACAGAACAAGGAGAGAATAGAAAACTCGCCGACTCCACCAGTTCTCATGTACGTAACAGAACAAGGAGAGAATAGAAAAATCGCCGACTCCACCAGTTCTCATGTACGTAACAGAACAAGGAGAGAATAGACAACTCGCCGACTCCACCAGTTCTCATGTACGTAACAGAACAAATAGAGAAAAGAAAACTCGCCGACTCCACAAGTTCTCATGTACGTAACAGAACAAGGAGAGAATAGAAAACTCGCCTTCTCCACCAGTTCTCATGTACGTAGCAGAACAAATAGAGAAAAGAAAACTCGCCGACTCCACCAGATCTCATGTACGTAACAGAACAAGTAGAGAATAGAAAACTCGCCGACTCCACCAGTTCTCATGTACGTAACAGAACAAGGAGAGAATAGAAAACTCGCCAACTCCACCAGTTCTCATGTACGTAACAGAACAAGGAGAAAAGAAAACTCGCCGTCTCCACCAGATCTCATGTACGTAACAGAACAAGGAGAGAATAGAAAAATCGCCGACTCCACCAGTTCTCATGTACGTAACAGAACAAGGAGAGAATAGACAACTCGCCGACTCCACCAGTTCTCATGTACGTAACAGAACAAATAGAGAAAAGAAAACTCGCCGACTCCACAAGTTCTCATGTACGTAACAGAACAAGGAGAGAATAGAAAACTCGCCTTCTCCACCAGTTCTCATGTACGTAGCAGAACAAATAGAGAAAAGAAAACTCGCCGACTCCACCAGATCTCATGTACGTAACAGAACAAGTAGAGAATAGAAAACTCGCCGACTCCACCAGTTCTCATGTACGTAACAGAACAAGGAGAGAATAGAAAACTCGCCAACTCCACCAGTTCTCATGTACGTAACAGAACAAGGAGAGAATAGAAAACTCGCCGACTCCACCAGTTCTCATGTACGTAACAGAACAAGGAGAGAATAGACAACTCGCCGACTCCACCAGATCTCATGTACGTAACAGAACAAGTAGAGAAAAGAAAACTCGCCGACTCCACCAGTTCTCATGTACGTAACAGAAATGGAGAAAAGAAAACTCGCCGTCTCCACCAGATCTCATGTACGTAACAGAACAAGGAGAGAATAGAAAAATCGCCGACTCCACCAGATCTCATGTACGTAACAGAACAATGAAAGAATAGAAAACTCGCCGACTCCACCAGTTCTCATGTACGTAACAGAACAAGGAGAGAATAGAAAACTCGCCGACTCCACCAGTTCTCATGAACGTAACAGAACAAGGAGAGAATAGAAAACTCGCCGACTCCACCAGTTCTCATGTACGTAACAGAACAAGGAGACAATAGAAAACTTGCCGACTCCACCAGTTCTCATGTACGTAACAGAACAAGGAGAGAATAGAAAACTCGCCGACTCCACCAGTTCTCATGTACATAACAGAACAAATCGAGAAAAGAAAACTCGCCGACTCCACCAGTTCTCATGTACGTAACAGAACAAATAGAGAATAGAAAAATCGCCGACTCCACCAGATCTCATGTACGTAACAGAACAATGAAAGAACAGAAAACTCGCCGACTCCACCAGTTCTCATGTACGTAACAGAACAAGGAGAGAATAGAAAACTCGCCGACTCCACCAGTTCTCATAAACGTAACAGAACAAGGAGAGAATAGAAAACTCGCCGACTCCACCAGTTCTCATGTACGTAACAGAACAAGGAGAGAATAGAAAACTTGCCGACTCCACCAGTTCTCATGTACATAACAGAACAAATCGAGAAAAGAAAACTCGCCGACTCCACCAGTTCTCATGTACGTAACAGAACAAGGAGAGTATAGAAAACTCGCCGACTCCACCAGTTCTCATGTACGTAACAGAACAAGGAGAGAATAGAAAACTCGCCGACTCCACCAGTTCTCATGTACGTAACAGAACAAGTAGAGAATAGAAAACTCGCCGACTCCACCAGTTCTCATGTACGTAACAGAACAAGGAGAGAATAGAAAACTCGCCAACTCCACCAGTTCTCATGTACGTAACAGAACAAGGAGAGAATAGAAAACTCGCCGACTCCACCAGTTCTCATGTACATAACAGAACAAATCGAGAAAAGAAAACTCGCCGACTCCACCAGTTCTCATGTACGTAACAGAACAAGGAGAGAATAGAAAACTCGCCGACTCCACCAGTTCTCATGTACGTAACAGAACAAGGAGAGAATAGAAAACTCGCCAACTCCACCAGTTCTCATGTACGTAACAGAACAAGGAGAGAATAGAAAACTCGCCGACTCCACCAGTTCTCATGTACATAACAGAACAAATCGAGAAAAGAAAACTCGCCGACTCCACCAGTTCTCATGTACGTAACAGAACAAGGAGAGTATAGAAAACTCGCCGACTCCACCAGTTCTCATAAACGTAACAGAACAAGGAGAGAATAGAAAACTCGCCTTCTCCACCAGTTCTCATGTACGTAGCAGAACAAATAGAGAAAAGAAAACTCGCCGACTCCACCAGATCTCATGTACGTAACAGAACAAGTAGAGAATAGAAAACTCGCCGACTCCACCAGTTCTCATGTACGTAACAGAACAAGGAGAGAATAGAAAACTCGCCAACTCCACCAGTTCTCATGTACGTAACAGAACAAGGAGAGAATAGAAAACTCGCCGACTCCACCAGTTCTCATGTACGTAACAGAACAAGGAGAGAATAGACAACTCGCCGACTCCACCAGTTCTCATGTACGTAACAGAACAAGGAGAGAATAGAAAACTCGCCGACTCCACCAGTTCTCATGTACGTAACAGAACAAGGAGAGAATAGAAAACTCGCCGACTCCACCAGTTCTCATGTACGTAACAGAACAAGTAGAGAAAAGAAAACTCGCCGACTCCACCAGTTCTCATGTACGTAACAGAACAAGTAGAGAATAGAAAACTCGCAAACTCCACCAGCTCTCATGTACGTAACAGAACAAGGAAAGAATAGAAAACTCGCCGACTCCACCAGATCTCATGTACGTAACAGAACAAGGAGAGAATAGAAAACTCGCCGACTCCACCAGTTCTCATGTACGTAACAGAACAAGGAGAGAATAGAAAACTCGCCGACTCCACCAGTTCTCATGTACGTAACAGAACAAGGAGAGAATAGAAAACTTGCAGACTCCACCTGTTCTCATGTACATAACAGAACAAATCAAGAAAAGAAAACTCGCCGACTCCACCAGTTCTCATGTACGTAACAGAACAAGGAGAGAATAGAAACTCGCCGACTCCACCAGATCTCATGTACGTAACAGAAATGGAGAAAAGAAAACTCGCCGACTCCACCAGTTCTCATGTACGTAACAGAACAAGTAGAGAAAAGAAAACTCGCCGACTCCACCAGTTCTCATGTACGTAACAGAACAGGGAGAGAATGGAAAACTCGCCGACTCCACCAGTTCTCATGTACGTAACAGAACAAGGAGAGAATAGAAAACTCGCCGACTCCACCAGTTCTCATGTACGTAACAGAACAAGTAGAGAATAGAAAACTCGCAAACTCCACCAGCTCTCATGTACGTAACAGAACAAGGAAAGAATAGAAAACTCGCCGACTCCACCAGATCTCATGTACGTAACAGAACAAGGAGAGAATAGAAAACTCGCAAACTCCACCAGTTCTCATGTACGTAACAGAACAAGTAGAGAAAAGAAAACTCGCCGACTCCACCAGTTCTCATGTACGTAACAGAAATGGAGAAAAGAAAACTCGCCGTCTCCACCAGATCTCATGTACGTAACAGAACAAGGAGAGAATAGAAAAATCGCCGACTCCACCAGTTCTCATGTACGTAACAGAACAAGGAGAGAATAGACAACTCGCCGACTCCACCAGTTCTCATGTACGTAACAGAACAAATAGAGAAAAGAAAACTCGCCGACTCCACAAGTTCTCATGTACGTAACAGAACAAGGAGAGAATAGAAAACTCGCCTTCTCCACCAGTTCTCATGTACGTAGCAGAACAAATAGAGAAAAGAAAACTCGCCGACTCCACCAGATCTCATGTACGTAACAGAACAAGTAGAGAATAGAAAACTCGCCGACTCCACCAGTTCTCATGTACGTAACAGAACAAGGAGAGAATAGAAAACTCGCCAACTCCACCAGTTCTCATGTACGTAACAGAACAAGGAGAGAATAGAAAACTCGCCGACTCCACCAGTTCTCATGTACGTAACAGAACAAGGAGAGAATAGACAACTCGCCGACTCCACCAGATCTCATGTACGTAACAGAACAAGTAGAGAAAAGAAAACTCGCCGACTCCACCAGTTCTCATGTACGTAACAGAAATGGAGAAAAGAAAACTCGCCGTCTCCACCAGATCTCATGTACGTAACAGAACAAGGAGAGAATAGAAAAATCGCCGACTCCACCAGATCTCATGTACGTAACAGAACAATGAAAGAATAGAAAACTCGCCGACTCCACCAGTTCTCATGTAAGTAACAGAACAAGGAGAGAATAGAAAACTCGCCGACTCCACCAGTTCTCATGAACGTAACAGAACAAGGAGAGAATAGAAAACTCGCCGACTCCACCAGTTCTCATGTACGTAACAGAACAAGGAGACAATAGAAAACTCGCCGACTCCACCAGTTCTCATGTACGTAACAGAACAAGGAGAGAATAGAAAACTCGCCGACTCCACCAGTTCTCATGTACATAACAGAACAAATCGAGAAAAGAAAACTCGCCGACTCCACCAGTTCTCATGTACGTAACAAAACAAATAGAGAATAGAAAAATCGCCGACTCCACCAGATCTCATGTACGTAACAGAACAATGAAAGAACAGAAAACTCGCCGACTCCACCAGTTCTCATGTACGTAACAGAACAAGGAGAGAATAGAAAACTCGCCGACTCCACCAGTTCTCATAAACGTAACAGAACAAGGAGAGAATAGAAAACTCGCCGACTCCACCAGTTCTCATGTACGTAACAGAACAAGGAGAGAATAGAAAACTTGCCGACTCCACCAGTTCTCATGTACATAACAGAACAAATCGAGAAAAGAAAACTCGCCGACTCCACCAGTTCTCATGTACGTAACAGAACAAGGAGAGTATAGAAAACTCGCCGACTCCACCAGTTCTCATGTACGTAACAGAACAAGGAGAGAATAGAAAACTCGCCGACTCCACCAGTTCTCATGTACGTAACAGAACAAGTAGAGAATAGAAAACTCGCCGACTCCACCAGTTCTCATGTACGTAACAGAACAAGGAGAGAATAGAAAACTCGCCAACTCCACCAGTTCTCATGTACGTAACAGAACAAGGAGAGAATAGAAAACTCGCCGACTCCACCAGTTCTCATGTACATAACAGAACAAATCGAGAAAAGAAAACTCGCCGACTCCACCAGTTCTCATGTACGTAACAGAACAAGGAGAGAATAGAAAACTCGCCGACTCCACCAGTTCTCATGTACGTAACAGAACAAGGAGAGAATAGAAAACTCGCCAACTCCACCAGTTCTCATGTACGTAACAGAACAAGGAGAGAATAGAAAACTCGCCGACTCCACCAGTTCTCATGTACATAACAGAACAAATCGAGAAAAGAAAACTCGCCGACTCCACCAGTTCTCATGTACGTAACAGAACAAGGAGAGTATAGAAAACTCGCCGACTCCACCAGTTCTCATAAACGTAACAGAACAAGGAGAGAATAGAAAACTCGCCTTCTCCACCAGTTCTCATGTACGTAGCAGAACAAATAGAGAAAAGAAAACTCGCCGACTCCACCAGATCTCATGTACGTAACAGAACAAGTAGAGAATAGAAAACTCGCCGACTCCACCAGTTCTCATGTACGTAACAGAACAAGGAGAGAATAGAAAACTCGCCAACTCCACCAGTTCTCATGTACGTAACAGAACAAGGAGAGAATAGAAAACTCGCCGACTCCACCAGTTCTCATGTACGTAACAGAACAAGGAGAGAATAGACAACTCGCCGACTCCACCAGTTCTCATGTACGTAACAGAACAAGGAGAGAATAGAAAACTCGCCGACTCCACCAGTTCTCATGTACGTAACAGAACAAGGAGAGAATAGAAAACTCGCCGACTCCACCAGTTCTCATGTACGTAACAGAACAAGTAGAGAAAAGAAAACTCGCCGACTCCACCAGTTCTCATGTACGTAACAGAACAAGTAGAGAATAGAAAACTCGCAAACTCCACCAGCTCTCATGTACGTAACAGAACAAGGAAAGAATAGAAAACTCGCCGACTCCACCAGATCTCATGTACGTAACAGAACAAGGAGAGAATAGAAAACTCGCCGACTCCACCAGTTCTCATGTACGTAACAGAACAAGGAGAGAATAGAAAACTCGCCGACTCCACCAGTTCTCATGTACGTAACAGAACAAGGAGAGAATAGAAAACTTGCAGACTCCACCTGTTCTCATGTACATAACAGAACAAATCAAGAAAAGAAAACTCGCCGACTCCACCAGTTCTCATGTACGTAACAGAACAAGGAGAGAATAGAAACTCGCCGACTCCACCAGATCTCATGTACGTAACAGAAATGGAGAAAAGAAAACTCGCCGACTCCACCAGTTCTCATGTACGTAACAGAACAAGTAGAGAAAAGAAAACTCGCCGACTCCACCAGTTCTCATGTACGTAACAGAACAGGGAGAGAATGGAAAACTCGCCGACTCCACCAGTTCTCATGTACGTAACAGAACAAGGAGAGAATAGAAAACTCGCCGACTCCACCAGTTCTCATGTACGTAACAGAACAAGTAGAGAATAGAAAACTCGCAAACTCCACCAGCTCTCATGTACGTAACAGAACAAGGAAAGAATAGAAAACTCGCCGACTCCACCAGATCTCATGTACGTAACAGAACAAGGAGAGAATAGAAAACTCGCAAACTCCACCAGTTCTCATGTACGTAACAGAACAAGTAGAGAAAAGAAAACTCGCCGACTCCACCAGTTCTCATGTACGTAACAGAAATGGAGAAAAGAAAACTCGCCGTCTCCACCAGATCTCATGTACGTAACAGAACAAGGAGAGAATAGAAAAATCGCCGACTCCACCAGTTCTCATGTACGTAACAGAACAAGGAGAGAATAGACAACTCGCCGACTCCACCAGTTCTCATGTACGTAACAGAACAAATAGAGAAAAGAAAACTCGCCGACTCCACAAGTTCTCATGTACGTAACAGAACAAGGAGAGAATAGAAAACTCGCCTTCTCCACCAGTTCTCATGTACGTAGCAGAACAAATAGAGAAAAGAAAACTCGCCGACTCCACCAGATCTCATGTACGTAACAGAACAAGTAGAGAATAGAAAACTCGCCGACTCCACCAGTTCTCATGTACGTAACAGAACAAGGAGAGAATAGAAAACTCGCCAACTCCACCAGTTCTCATGTACGTAACAGAACAAGGAGAGAATAGAAAACTCGCCGACTCCACCAGTTCTCATGTACGTAACAGAACAAGGAGAGAATAGACAACTCGCCGACTCCACCAGATCTCATGTACGTAACAGAACAAGTAGAGAAAAGAAAACTCGCCGACTCCACCAGTTCTCATGTACGTAACAGAAATGGAGAAAAGAAAACTCGCCGTCTCCACCAGATCTCATGTACGTAACAGAACAAGGAGAGAATAGAAAAATCGCCGACTCCACCAGATCTCATGTACGTAACAGAACAATGAAAGAATAGAAAACTCGCCGACTCCACCAGTTCTCATGTAAGTAACAGAACAAGGAGAGAATAGAAAACTCGCCGACTCCACCAGTTCTCATGAACGTAACAGAACAAGGAGAGAATAGAAAACTCGCCGACTCCACCAGTTCTCATGTACGTAACAGAACAAGGAGACAATAGAAAACTCGCCGACTCCACCAGTTCTCATGTACGTAACAGAACAAGGAGAGAATAGAAAACTCGCCGACTCCACCAGTTCTCATGTACATAACAGAACAAATCGAGAAAAGAAAACTCGCCGACTCCACCAGTTCTCATGTACGTAACAGAACAAATAGAGAATAGAAAAATCGCCGACTCCACCAGATCTCATGTACGTAACAGAACAATGAAAGAACAGAAAACTCGCCGACTCCACCAGTTCTCATGTACGTAACAGAACAAGGAGAGAATAGAAAACTCGCCGACTCCACCAGTTCTCATAAACGTAACAGAACAAGGAGAGAATAGAAAACTCGCCGACTCCACCAGTTCTCATGTACGTAACAGAACAAGGAGAGAATAGAAAACTTGCCGACTCCACCAGTTCTCATGTACATAACAGAACAAATCGAGAAAAGAAAACTCGCCGACTCCACCAGTTCTCATGTACGTAACAGAACAAGGAGAGTATAGAAAACTCGCCGACTCCACCAGTTCTCATGTACGTAACAGAACAAGGAGAGAATAGAAAACTCGCCGACTCCACCAGTTCTCATGTACGTAACAGAACAAGTAGAGAATAGAAAACTCGCAAACTCCACCAGCTCTCATGTACGTAACAGAACAAGTAGAGAATAGAAAACTCGCAAACTCCACCAGCTCTCATGTACGTAACAGAACAAGGAAAGAATAGAAAACTCGCCGACTCCACCAGATCTCATGTACGTAACAGAACAAGGAGAGAATAGAAAACTCGCAAACTCCACCAGTTCTCATGTACGTAACAGAACAAGTAGAGAAAAGAAAACTCGCCGACTCCACCAGTTCTCATGTACGTAACAGAAATGGAGAAAAGAAAACTCGCCGTCTCCACCAGATCTCATGTACGTAACAGAACAAGGAGAGAATAGAAAAATCGCCGACTCCACCAGTTCTCATGTACGTAACAGAACAAGGAGAGAATAGACAACTCGCCGACTCCACCAGTTCTCATGTACGTAACAGAACAAATAGAGAAAAGAAAACTCGCCGACTCCACAAGTTCTCATGTACGTAACAGAACAAGGAGAGAATAGAAAACTCGCCTTCTCCACCAGTTCTCATGTACGTAGCAGAACAAATAGAGAAAAGAAAACTCGCCGACTCCACCAGATCTCATGTACGTAACAGAACAAGTAGAGAATAGAAAACTCGCCGACTCCACCAGTTCTCATGTACGTAACAGAACAAGGAGAGAATAGAAAACTCGCCAACTCCACCAGTTCTCATGTACGTAACAGAACAAGGAGAGAATAGAAAACTCGCCGACTCCACCAGTTCTCATGTACGTAACAGAACAAGGAGAGAATAGACAACTCGCCGACTCCACCAGATCTCATGTACGTAACAGAACAAGTAGAGAAAAGAAAACTCGCCGACTCCACCAGTTCTCATGTACGTAACAGAAATGGAGAAAAGAAAACTCGCCGTCTCCACCAGATCTCATGTACGTAACAGAACAAGGAGAGAATAGAAAAATCGCCGACTCCACCAGATCTCATGTACGTAACAGAACAATGAAAGAATAGAAAACTCGCCGACTCCACCAGTTCTCATGTACGTAACAGAACAAGGAGAGAATAGAAAACTCGCCGACTCCACCAGTTCTCATGAACGTAACAGAACAAGGAGAGAATAGAAAACTCGCCGACTCCACCAGTTCTCATGTACGTAACAGAACAAGGAGACAATAGAAAACTCGCCGACTCCACCAGTTCTCATGTACGTAACAGAACAAGGAGAGAATAGAAAACTCGCCGACTCCACCAGTTCTCATGTACATAACAGAACAAATCGAGAAAAGAAAACTCGCCGACTCCACCAGTTCTCATGTACGTAACAGAACAAATAGAGAATAGAAAGTCGCCGACTCCACCAGATCTCATGTACGTAACAGAACAATGAAAGAACAGAAAACTCGCCGACTCCACCAGTTCTCATGTACGTAACAGAACAAGGAGAGAATAGAAAACTCGCCGACTCCACCAGTTCTCATAAACGTAACAGAACAAGGAGAGAATAGAAAACTCGCCGACTCCACCAGTTCTCATGTACGTAACAGAACAAGGAGAGAATAGAAAACTTGCCGACTCCACCAGTTCTCATGTACATAACAGAACAAATCGAGAAAAGAAAACTCGCCGACTCCACCAGTTCTCATGTACGTAACAGAACAAGGAGAGTATAGAAAACTCGCCGACTCCACCAGTTCTCATGTACGTAACAGAACAAGGAGAGAATAGAAAACTCGCCGACTCCACCAGTTCTCATGTACGTAACAGAACAAGTAGAGAATAGAAAACTCGCAAACTCCACCAGCTCTCATGTACGTAACAGAACAAGGAAAGAATAGAAAACTCGCCGACTCCACCAGATCTCATGTACGTAACAGAACAAGGAGAGAATAGAAAACTCGCAAACTCCACCAGTTCTCATGTACGTAACAGAACAAGTAGAGAAAAGAAAACTCGCCGACTCCACCAGTTCTCATGTACGTAACAGAAATGGAGAAAAGAAAACTCGCCGTCTCCACCAGATCTCATGTACGTAACAGAACAAGGAGAGAATAGAAAAATCGCCGACTCCACCAGTTCTCATGTACGTAACAGAACAAGGAGAGAATAGACAACTCGCCGACTCCACCAGTTCTCATGTACGTAACAGAACAAATAGAGAAAAGAAAACTCGCCGACTCCACAAGTTCTCATGTACGTAACAGAACAAGGAGAGAATAGAAAACTCGCCTTCTCCACCAGTTCTCATGTACGTAGCAGAACAAATAGAGAAAAGAAAACTCGCCGACTCCACCAGATCTCATGTACGTAACAGAACAAGTAGAGAATAGAAAACTCGCCGACTCCACCAGTTCTCATGTACGTAACAGAACAAGGAGAGAATAGAAAACTCGCCAACTCCACCAGTTCTCATGTACGTAACAGAACAAGGAGAGAATAGAAAACTCGCCGACTCCACCAGTTCTCATGTACGTAACAGAACAAGGAGAGAATAGACAACTCGCCGACTCCACCAGTTCTCATGTACGTAACAGAACAAGGAGAGAATAGAAAACTCGCCGACTCCACCAGTTCTCATGTACGTAACAGAACAAGGAGAGAATAGAAAACTCGCCGACTCCACCAGTTCTCATGTACGTAACAGAACAAGGAGAGAATAGAAAACTCGCCGACTCCACCAGTTCTCATGAACGTAACAGAACAAGGAGAGAATAGAAAACTCGCCGACTCCACCAGTTCTCATGTACGTAACAGAACAAGGAGAGAATAGAAAACTCGCCGACTCCACCAGTTCTCATGTACGTAACAGAACAAGGAGAGAATAGAAAACTCGCCGACTCCACCAGTTCTCATGAACGTAACAGAACAAGGAGAGAATAGAAAACTCGCCGACTCCACCAGTTCTCATGTACGTAACAGAACAAGGAGACAATAGAAAACTCGCCGACTCCACCAGTTCTCATGTACGTAACAGAACAAGGAGAGAATAGAAAACTCGCCGACTCCACCAGTTCTCATGTACATAACAGAACAAATCGAGAAAAGAAAACTCGCCGACTCCACCAGTTCTCATGTACGTAACAGAACAAATAGAGAATAGAAAAATCGCCGACTCCACCAGATCTCATGTACGTAACAGAACAATGAAAGAACAGAAAACTCGCCGACTCCACCAGTTCTCATGTACGTAACAGAACAAGGAGAGAATAGAAAACTCGCCGACTCCACCAGTTCTCATAAACGTAACAGAACAAGGAGAGAATAGAAAACTCGCCGACTCCACCAGTTCTCATGTACGTAACAGAACAAGGAGAGAATAGAAAACTTGCCGACTCCACCAGTTCTCATGTACATAACAGAACAAATCGAGAAAAGAAAACTCGCCGACTCCACCAGTTCTCATGTACGTAACAGAACAAGGAGAGTATAGAAAACTCGCCGACTCCACCAGTTCTCATGTACGTAACAGAACAAGGACAGAATAGAAAACTCGCCGACTCCACCAGTTCTCATGTACGTAACAGAACAAGTAGAGAATAGAAAACTCGCAAACTCCACCAGCTCTCATGTACGTAACAGAACAAGGAAAGAATAGAAAACTCGCCGACTCCACCAGATCTCATGTACGTAACAGAACAAGGAGAGAATAGAAAACTCGCAAACTCCACCAGTTCTCATGTACGTAACAGAACAAGTAGAGAAAAGAAAACTCGCCGACTCCACCAGTTCTCATGTACGTAACAGAAATGGAGAAAAGAAAACTCGCCGTCTCCACCAGATCTCATGTACGTAACAGAACAAGGAGAGAATAGAAAAATCGCCGACTCCACCAGTTCTCATGTACGTAACAGAACAAGGAGAGAATAGACAACTCGCCGACTCCACCAGTTCTCATGTACGTAACAGAACAAATAGAGAAAAGAAAACTCGCCGACTCCACAAGTTCTCATGTACGTAACAGAACAAGGAGAGAATAGAAAACTCGCCTTCTCCACCAGTTCTCATGTACGTAGCAGAACAAATAGAGAAAAGAAAACTCGCCGACTCCACCAGATCTCATGTACGTAACAGAACAAGTAGAGAATAGAAAACTCGCCGACTCCACCAGTTCTCATGTACGTAACAGAACAAGGAGAGAATAGAAAACTCGCCAACTCCACCAGTTCTCATGTACGTAACAGAACAAGGAGAGAATAGAAAACTCGCCGACTCCACCAGTTCTCATGTACGTAACAGAACAAGGAGAGAATAGACAACTCGCCGACTCCACCAGATCTCATGTACGTAACAGAACAAGTAGAGAAAAGAAAACTCGCCGACTCCACCAGTTCTCATGTACGTAACAGAAATGGAGAAAAGAAAACTCGCCGTCTCCACCAGATCTCATGTACGTAACAGAACAAGGAAAGAATAGAAAACTCGCCGACTCCACCAGATCTCATGTACGTAACAGAACAAGGAGAGAATAGAAAACTCGCAAACTCCACCAGTTCTCATGTACGTAACAGAACAAGTAGAGAAAAGAAAACTCGCCGACTCCACCAGTTCTCATGTACGTAACAGAAATGGAGAAAAGAAAACTCGCCGTCTCCACCAGATCTCATGTACGTAACAGAACAAGGAGAGAATAGAAAAATCGCCGACTCCACCAGTTCTCATGTACGTAACAGAACAAGGAGAGAATAGACAACTCGCCGACTCCACCAGTTCTCATGTACGTAACAGAACAAATAGAGAAAAGAAAACTCGCCGACTCCACAAGTTCTCATGTACGTAACAGAACAAGGAGAGAATAGAAAACTCGCCTTCTCCACCAGTTCTCATGTACGTAGCAGAACAAATAGAGAAAAGAAAACTCGCCGACTCCACCAGATCTCATGTACGTAACAGAACAAGTAGAGAATAGAAAACTCGCCGACTCCACCAGTTCTCATGTACGTAACAGATCAAGGAGAGAATAGAAAACTCGCCAACTCCACCAGTTCTCATGTACGTAACAGAACAAGGAGAGAGTAGAAAACTCGCCGACTCCACCAGTTCTCATGTACGTAACAGAACAAGGAGAGAATAGACAACTCGCCGACTCCACCAGATCTCATGTACGTAACAGAACAAGTAGAGAAAAGAAAACTCGCCGACTCCACCAGTTCTCATGTACGTAACAGAAATGGAGAAAAGAAAACTCGCCGTCTCCACCAGATCTCATGTACGTAACAGAACAAGGAGAGAATAGAAAAATCGCCGACTCCACCAGATCTCATGTACGTAACAGAACAATGAAAGAATAGAAAACTCGCCGACTCCACCAGTTCTCATGTACGTAACAGAACAAGGAGAGAATAGAAAAATCGCCGACTCCACCAGTTCTCTCCAGAACGTAACAGAACAAGGAGAGAATAGAAAACTCGCCGACTCCACCAGTTCGCATGTACGTAACAGAACAAGGAGAGAATAGAAAACTCGCCGACTCCACCAGTTCTCATGTACATAACAGAACAAATAGAGAAAAGAAAACTCGCCGACTCCACCAGTTCTCATGTACGTAACAGAACAAATAGAGAATAGAAAAATCGCCGACTCCACCAGATCTCATGTACGTAACAGAACAATGAAAGAACAGAAAACTCGCCGACTCCACCAGTTCTCATGTACGTAACAGAACAAGGAGAGAATAGAAAACTCGCCGACTCCACCAGTTCTCATAAACGTAACAGAACAAGGAGAGAATAGAAAACTCGCCGACTCCACCAGTTCTCATGTACGTAACAGAACAAGGAGAGAATAGAAAACTTGCCGACTCCACCAGTTCTCCTGTACATAACAGAACAAATCGAGAAAAGAAAACTCGCCGACTCCACCAGTTCTCATGTACGTAACAGAACAAGGAGAGTATAGAAAACTCGCCGACTCCACCAGTTCTCATGTACGTAACAGAACAAGGAGAGAATAAAAAACTCGCCGACTCCACCAGATCTCATGTACGTAACAGAACAAGTAGAGAATAGAAAACTCGCCGACTCCACCAGTTCTCATGTACGTAACAGAACAAGGAGAGAATAGAAAACTCGCCGACTCCACCAGTTCTCATGTACGTAACAGAACAAGGAGAGAATAGAAATCTCGCAGACTCCACCAGTTCTCATGTACATAACAGAACAAATCAAGAAAAGAAAACTCGCCGACTCCACCAGTTCTCATGTACGTAACAGAACAAGGAGAGAATAGAAAACTCGCCGACTCCACCAGTTCTCATGTACGTAACAGAACAAGGAGAGAATAGAAAACTCGCCGACTCCACCAGATCTCATGTACGTAACAGAAATGGAGAAAAGAAAACTCGCCGTCTCCACCAGATCTCATGTACGTAACAGAACAAGGAGAGAATAGAAAAATCGCCGACTCCACCAGTTCTCATGTACGTAACAGAACAAATAGAGAAAAGAAAACTCGCCGACTCCACCAGTTCGCATGTACGTAACAGAACAAGGAGAGAATAGAAAACTCGCCGACTCCACCAGTTCTCATGTACGTAACAGAAATGGAGAAAAGAAAACTCGCCGTCTCCACCAGATCTCATGTACGTAACAGAACAAGGAGAGAATAGAAAAATCGCCGACTCCACCAGTTCTCATGTACGTAACAGAACAAGGAGAGAATAGACAACTCGCCGACTCCACCAGTTCTCATGTACGTAACAGAACAAATAGAGAAAAGAAAACTCGCCGACTCCACAAGTTCTCATGTACGTAACAGAACAAGGAGAGAATAGAAAACTCGCCTTCTCCACCAGTTCTCATGTACGTAGCAGAACAAATAGAGAAAAGAAAACTCGCCGACTCCACCAGATCTCATGTACGTAACAGAACAAGTAGAGAATAGAAAACTCGCCGACTCCACCAGTTCTCATGTACGTAACAGAACAAGGAGAGAATAGAAAACTCGCCAACTCCACCAGTTCTCATGTACGTAACAGAACAAGGAGAGAATAGAAAACTCGCCAACTCCACCAGTTCTCATGTACGTAACAGAACAAGTAGAGAAAAGAAAACTCGCCGACTCCACCAGTTCTCATGTACGTAACAGAAATGGAGAAAAGAAAACTCGCCGTCTCCACCAGATCTCATGTACGTAACAGAACAAGGAGAGAATAGAAAAATCGCCGACTCCACCAGATCTCATGTACGTAACAGAACAATGAAAGAATAGAAAACTCGCCGACTCCACCAGTTCTCATGTACGTAACAGAACAAGGAGAGAATAGAAAACTCGCCGACTCCACCAGTTCTCATGTACGTAACAGAACAAGGAGAGAATAGACAACTCGCCGACTCCACCAGTTCTCATGTACGTAACAGAACAAGGAGAGAATAGAAAACTCGCCGACTCCACCAGTTCTCATGTACGTAACAGAACAAGGAGAGAATAGAAAACTCGCCGACTCCACCAGTTCTCATGTACGTAACAGAACAAGGAGAGAATAGAAAACTCGCCGACTCCACCAGTTCTCATGAACGTAACAGAACAAGGAGAGAATAGAAAACTCGCCGACTCCACCAGTTCTCATGTACGTAACAGAACAAGGAGAGAATAGAAAACTCGCCGACTCCACCAGTTCTCATGTACGTAACAGAACAAGGAGAGAATAGAAAACTCGCCGACTCCACCAGTTCTCATGAACGTAACAGAACAAGGAGAGAATAGACAACTCGCCGACTCCACCAGTTCTCATGTACGTAACAGAACAAGGAGAGAATAGAAAACTCGCCGACTCCACCAGTTCTCATGTACGTAACAGAACAAGGAGAGAATAGAAAACTCGCCAACTCCACCAGTTCTCATGTACGTAACAGAACAAGGAGAGAATAGAAAACTCGCCGACTCCACCAGTTCTCATGTACGTAACAGAACAAGGAGAGAATAGACAACTCGCCGACTCCACCAGTTCTCATGTACGTAACAGAACAAGGAGAGAATAGAAAACTCGCCGACTCCACCAGTTCTCATGTACGTAACAGAACAAGGAGAGAATAGAAAACTCGCCGACTCCACCAGTTCTCATGTACGTAACAGAACAAGGAGAGAATAGAAAACTCGCCGACTCCACCAGTTCTCATGAACGTAACAGAACAAGGAGAGAATAGAAAACTCGCCGACTCCACCAGTTCTCATGTACGTAACAGAACAAGGAGAGAATAGAAAACTCGCCGACTCCACCAGTTCTCATGTACGTAACAGAACAAGGAGAGAATAGAAAACTCGCCGACTCCACCAGTTCTCATGAACGTAACAGAACAAGGAGAGAATAGAAAACTCGCCGACTCCACCAGTTCTCATGTACGTAACAGAACAAGGAGACAATAGAAAACTCGCCGACTCCACCAGTTCTCATGTACGTAACAGAACAAGGAGAGAATAGAAAACTCGCCGACTCCACCAGTTCTCATGTACATAACAGAACAAATCGAGAAAAGAAAACTCGCCGACTCCACCAGTTCTCATGTACGTAACAGAACAAATAGAGAATAGAAAAATCGCCGACTCCACCAGATCTCATGTACGTAACAGAACAATGAAAGAACAGAAAACTCGCCGACTCCACCAGTTCTCATGTACGTAACAGAACAAGGAGAGAATAGAAAACTCGCCGACTCCACCAGTTCTCATAAACGTAACAGAACAAGGAGAGAATAGAAAACTCGCCGACTCCACCAGTTCTCATGTACGTAACAGAACAAGGAGAGAATAGAAAACTTGCCGACTCCACCAGTTCTCATGTACATAACAGAACAAATCGAGAAAAGAAAACTCGCCGACTCCACCAGTTCTCATGTACGTAACAGAACAAGGAGAGTATAGAAAACTCGCCGACTCCACCAGTTCTCATGTACGTAACAGAACAAGGACAGAATAGAAAACTCGCCGACTCCACCAGTTCTCATGTACGTAACAGAACAAGTAGAGAATAGAAAACTCGCAAACTCCACCAGCTCTCATGTACGTAACAGAACAAGGAAAGAATAGAAAACTCGCCGACTCCACCAGATCTCATGTACGTAACAGAACAAGGAGAGAATAGAAAACTCGCAAACTCCACCAGTTCTCATGTACGTAACAGAACAAGTAGAGAAAAGAAAACTCGCCGACTCCACCAGTTCTCATGTACGTAACAGAAATGGAGAAAAGAAAACTCGCCGTCTCCACCAGATCTCATGTACGTAACAGAACAAGGAGAGAATAGAAAAATCGCCGACTCCACCAGTTCTCATGTACGTAACAGAACAAGGAGAGAATAGACAACTCGCCGACTCCACCAGTTCTCATGTACGTAACAGAACAAATAGAGAAAAGAAAACTCGCCGACTCCACAAGTTCTCATGTACGTAACAGAACAAGGAGAGAATAGAAAACTCGCCTTCTCCACCAGTTCTCATGTACGTAGCAGAACAAATAGAGAAAAGAAAACTCGCCGACTCCACCAGATCTCATGTACGTAACAGAACAAGTAGAGAATAGAAAACTCGCCGACTCCACCAGTTCTCATGTACGTAACAGAACAAGGAGAGAATAGAAAACTCGCCAACTCCACCAGTTCTCATGTACGTAACAGAACAAGGAGAGAATAGAAAACTCGCCGACTCCACCAGTTCTCATGTACGTAACAGAACAAGGAGAGAATAGACAACTCGCCGACTCCACCAGATCTCATGTACGTAACAGAACAAGTAGAGAAAAGAAAACTCGCCGACTCCACCAGTTCTCATGTACGTAACAGAAATGGAGAAAAGAAAACTCGCCGTCTCCACCAGATCTCATGTACGTAACAGAACAAGGAAAGAATAGAAAACTCGCCGACTCCACCAGATCTCATGTACGTAACAGAACAAGGAGAGAATAGAAAACTCGCAAACTCCACCAGTTCTCATGTACGTAACAGAACAAGTAGAGAAAAGAAAACTCGCCGACTCCACCAGTTCTCATGTACGTAACAGAAATGGAGAAAAGAAAACTCGCCGTCTCCACCAGATCTCATGTACGTAACAGAACAAGGAGAGAATAGAAAAATCGCCGACTCCACCAGTTCTCATGTACGTAACAGAACAAGGAGAGAATAGACAACTCGCCGACTCCACCAGTTCTCATGTACGTAACAGAACAAATAGAGAAAAGAAAACTCGCCGACTCCACAAGTTCTCATGTACGTAACAGAACAAGGAGAGAATAGAAAACTCGCCTTCTCCACCAGTTCTCATGTACGTAGCAGAACAAATAGAGAAAAGAAAACTCGCCGACTCCACCAGATCTCATGTACGTAACAGAACAAGTAGAGAATAGAAAACTCGCCGACTCCACCAGTTCTCATGTACGTAACAGATCAAGGAGAGAATAGAAAACTCGCCAACTCCACCAGTTCTCATGTACGTAACAGAACAAGGAGAGAGTAGAAAACTCGCCGACTCCACCAGTTCTCATGTACGTAACAGAACAAGGAGAGAATAGACAACTCGCCGACTCCACCAGATCTCATGTACGTAACAGAACAAGTAGAGAAAAGAAAACTCGCCGACTCCACCAGTTCTCATGTACGTAACAGAAATGGAGAAAAGAAAACTCGCCGTCTCCACCAGATCTCATGTACGTAACAGAACAAGGAGAGAATAGAAAAATCGCCGACTCCACCAGATCTCATGTACGTAACAGAACAATGAAAGAATAGAAAACTCGCCGACTCCACCAGTTCTCATGTACGTAACAGAACAAGGAGAGAATAGAAAAATCGCCGACTCCACCAGTTCTCTCCAGAACGTAACAGAACAAGGAGAGAATAGAAAACTCGCCGACTCCACCAGTTCGCATGTACGTAACAGAACAAGGAGAGAATAGAAAACTCGCCGACTCCACCAGTTCTCATGTACATAACAGAACAAATAGAGAAAAGAAAACTCGCCGACTCCACCAGTTCTCATGTACGTAACAGAACAAATAGAGAATAGAAAAATCGCCGACTCCACCAGATCTCATGTACGTAACAGAACAATGAAAGAACAGAAAACTCGCCGACTCCACCAGTTCTCATGTACGTAACAGAACAAGGAGAGAATAGAAAACTCGCCGACTCCACCAGTTCTCATAAACGTAACAGAACAAGGAGAGAATAGAAAACTCGCCGACTCCACCAGTTCTCATGTACGTAACAGAACAAGGAGAGAATAGAAAACTTGCCGACTCCACCAGTTCTCCTGTACATAACAGAACAAATCGAGAAAAGAAAACTCGCCGACTCCACCAGTTCTCATGTACGTAACAGAACAAGGAGAGTATAGAAAACTCGCCGACTCCACCAGTTCTCATGTACGTAACAGAACAAGGAGAGAATAAAAAACTCGCCGACTCCACCAGATCTCATGTACGTAACAGAACAAGTAGAGAATAGAAAACTCGCCGACTCCACCAGTTCTCATGTACGTAACAGAACAAGGAGAGAATAGAAAACTCGCCGACTCCACCAGTTCTCATGTACGTAACAGAACAAGGAGAGAATAGAAAACTCGCAGACTCCACCAGTTCTCATGTACATAACAGAACAAATCAAGAAAAGAAAACTCGCCGACTCCACCAGTTCTCATGTACGTAACAGAACAAGGAGAGAATAGAAAACTCGCCGACTCCACCAGTTCTCATGTACGTAACAGAACAAGGAGAGAATAGAAAACTCGCCGACTCCACCAGATCTCATGTACGTAACAGAAATGGAGAAAAGAAAACTCGCCGTCTCCACCAGATCTCATGTACGTAACAGAACAAGGAGAGAATAGAAAAATCGCCGACTCCACCAGTTCTCATGTACGTAACAGAACAAATAGAGAAAAGAAAACTCGCCGACTCCACCAGTTCGCATGTACGTAACAGAACAAGGAGAGAATAGAAAACTCGCCGACTCCACCAGTTCTCATGTACGTAACAGAAATGGAGAAAAGAAAACTCGCCGTCTCCACCAGATCTCATGTACGTAACAGAACAAGGAGAGAATAGAAAAATCGCCGACTCCACCAGTTCTCATGTACGTAACAGAACAAGGAGAGAATAGACAACTCGCCGACTCCACCAGTTCTCATGTACGTAACAGAACAAATAGAGAAAAGAAAACTCGCCGACTCCACAAGTTCTCATGTACGTAACAGAACAAGGAGAGAATAGAAAACTCGCCTTCTCCACCAGTTCTCATGTACGTAGCAGAACAAATAGAGAAAAGAAAACTCGCCGACTCCACCAGATCTCATGTACGTAACAGAACAAGTAGAGAATAGAAAACTCGCCGACTCCACCAGTTCTCATGTACGTAACAGAACAAGGAGAGAATAGAAAACTCGCCAACTCCACCAGTTCTCATGTACGTAACAGAACAAGGAGAGAATAGAAAACTCGCCAACTCCACCAGTTCTCATGTACGTAACAGAACAAGTAGAGAAAAGAAAACTCGCCGACTCCACCAGTTCTCATGTACGTAACAGAAATGGAGAAAAGAAAACTCGCCGTCTCCACCAGATCTCATGTACGTAACAGAACAAGGAGAGAATAGAAAAATCGCCGACTCCACCAGATCTCATGTACGTAACAGAACAATGAAAGAATAGAAAACTCGCCGACTCCACCAGTTCTCATGTACGTAACAGAACAAGGAGAGAATAGAAAACTCGCCGACTCCACCAGTTCTCATGAACGTAACAGAACAAGGAGAGAATAGAAAACTCGCCGACTCCACCAGTTCTCATGTACGTAACAGAACAAGGAGACAATAGAAAACTCGCCGACTCCACCAGTTCTCATGTACGTAACAGAACAAGGAGAGAATAGAAAACTCGCCGACTCCACCAGTTCTCATGTACATAACAGAACAAATCGAGAAAAGAAAACTCGCCGACTCCACCAGTTCTCATGTACGTAGCAGAACAAATAGAGAAAAGAAAACTCGCCGACTCCACCAGATCTCATGTACGTAACAGAACAAGTAGAGAATAGAAAACTCGCCGACTCCACCAGTTCTCATGTACGTAACAGAACAAGGAGAGAATAGAAAACTCGCCAACTCCACCAGTTCTCATGTACGTAACAGAACAAGGAGAGAATAGAAAACTCGCCGACTCCACCAGTTCTCATGTACGTAACAGAACAAGGAGAGAATAGACAACTCGCCGACTCCACCAGTTCTCATGTACGTAACAGAACAAGGAGAAAATAGAAAACTCGCCGACTCCACCAGTTCTCATGAACGTAACAGAACAAGGAGAGAATAGAAAACTCGCCGACTCCACCAGTTCTCATGTACGTAACAGAACAAGGAGAGAATAGAAAACTCGCCGACTCCACCAGTTCTCATGAACGTAACAGAACAAGGAGAGAATAGAAAACTCGCCGACTCCACCAGTTCTCATGTACGTAACAGAACAAGGAGAGAATAGAAAACTCGCCGACTCCACCAGTTCTCATGTACGTAACAGAACAAGGAGAGAATAGAAAACTCGCCGACTCCACCAGTTCTCATGAACGTAACAGAACAAGGAGAGAATAGAAAACTCGCCGACTCCACCAGTTCTCATGTACGTAACAGAACAAGGAGACAATAGAAAACTCGCCGACTCCACCAGTTCTCATGTACGTAACAGAACAAGGAGAGAATAGAAAACTCGCCGACTCCACCAGTTCTCATGTACATAACAGAACAAATCGAGAAAAGAAAACTCGCCGACTCCACCAGTTCTCATGTACGTAACAGAACAAATAGAGAATAGAAAAATCGCCGACTCCACCAGATCTCATGTACGTAACAGAACAATGAAAGAACAGAAAACTCGCCGACTCCACCAGTTCTCATGTACGTAACAGAACAAGGAGAGAATAGAAAACTCGCCGACTCCACCAGTTCTCATAAACGTAACAGAACAAGGAGAGAATAGAAAACTCGCCGACTCCACCAGTTCTCATGTACGTAACAGAACAAGGAGAGAATAGAAAACTTGCCGACTCCACCAGTTCTCATGTACATAACAGAACAAATCGAGAAAAGAAAACTCGCCGACTCCACCAGTTCTCATGTACGTAACAGAACAAGGAGAGTATAGAAAACTCGCCGACTCCACCAGTTCTCATGTACGTAACAGAACAAGGACAGAATAGAAAACTCGCCGACTCCACCAGTTCTCATGTACGTAACAGAACAAGTAGAGAATAGAAAACTCGCAAACTCCACCAGCTCTCATGTACGTAACAGAACAAGGAAAGAATAGAAAACTCGCCGACTCCACCAGATCTCATGTACGTAACAGAACAAGGAGAGAATAGAAAACTCGCAAACTCCACCAGTTCTCATGTACGTAACAGAACAAGTAGAGAAAAGAAAACTCGCCGACTCCACCAGTTCTCATGTACGTAACAGAAATGGAGAAAAGAAAACTCGCCGTCTCCACCAGATCTCATGTACGTAACAGAACAAGGAGAGAATAGAAAAATCGCCGACTCCACCAGTTCTCATGTACGTAACAGAACAAGGAGAAAATAGACAACTCGCCGACTCCACCAGTTCTCATGTACGTAACAGAACAAATAGAGAAAAGAAAACTCGCCGACTCCACAAGTTCTCATGTACGTAACAGAACAAGGAGAGAATAGAAAACTCGCCTTCTCCACCAGTTCTCATGTACGTAGCAGAACAAATAGAGAAAAGAAAACTCGCCGACTCCACCAGATCTCATGTACGTAACAGAACAAGTAGAGAATAGAAAACTCGCCGACTCCACCAGTTCTCATGTACGTAACAGAACAAGGAGAGAATAGAAAACTCGCCAACTCCACCAGTTCTCATGTACGTAACAGAACAAGGAGAGAATAGAAAACTCGCCGACTCCACCAGTTCTCATGTACGTAACAGAACAAGGAGAGAATAGACAACTCGCCGACTCCACCAGATCTCATGTACGTAACAGAACAAGTAGAGAAAAGAAAACTCGCCGACTCCACCAGTTCTCATGTACGTAACAGAAATGGAGAAAAGAAAACTCGCCGTCTCCACCAGATCTCATGTACGTAACAGAACAAGGAAAGAATAGAAAACTCGCCGACTCCACCAGATCTCATGTACGTAACAGAACAAGGAGAGAATAGAAAACTCGCAAACTCCACCAGTTCTCATGTACGTAACAGAACAAGTAGAGAAAAGAAAACTCGCCGACTCCACCAGTTCTCATGTACGTAACAGAAATGGAGAAAAGAAAACTCGCCGTCTCCACCAGATCTCATGTACGTAACAGAACAAGGAGAGAATAGAAAAATCGCCGACTCCACCAGTTCTCATGTACGTAACAGAACAAGGAGAGAATAGACAACTCGCCGACTCCACCAGTTCTCATGTACGTAACAGAACAAGTAGAGAAAAGAAAACTCGCCGACTCCACCAGTTCTCATGTACGTAACAGAAATGGAGAAAAGAAAACTCGCCGTCTCCACCAGATCTCATGTACGTAACAGAACAAGGAGAGAATAGAAAAATCGCCGACTCCACCAGTTCTCATGTACGTAACAGAACAAGGAGAGAATAGACAACTCGCCGACTCCACAAGTTCTCATGTACGTAACAGAACAAGGAGAGAATAGAAAACTCGCCTTCTCCACCAGTTCTCATGTACGTAGCAGAACAAATAGAGAAAAGAAAACTCGCCGACTCCACCAGATCTCATGTACGTAACAGAACAAGTAGAGAATAGAAAACTCGCCGACTCCACCAGTTCTCATGTACGTAACAGAACAAGGAGAGAATAGAAAACTCGCCAACTCCACCAGTTCTCATGTACGTAACAGAACAAGGAGAGAGTAGAAAACTCGCCGACTCCACCAGTTCTCATGTACGTAACAGAACAAGGAGAGAATAGACAACTCGCCGACTCCACCAGATCTCATGTACGTAACAGAACAAGTAGAGAAAAGAAAACTCGCCGACTCCACCAGTTCTCATGTACGTAACAGAAATGGAGAAAAGAAAACTCGCCGTCTCCACCAGTTCGCATGTACGTAACAGAACAAGGAGAGAATAGAAAACTCGCCGACTCCACCAGTTCTCATGTACGTAACAGAAATGGAGAAAAGAAAACTCGCCGTCTCCACCAGATCTCATGTACGTAACAGAACAAGGAGAGAATAGAAAAATCGCCGACTCCACCAGTTCTCATGTACGTAACAGAACAAGGAGAGAATAGACAACTCGCCGACTCCACCAGTTCTCATGTACGTAACAGAACAAATAGAGAAAAGAAAACTCGCCGACTCCACAAGTTCTCATGTACGTAACAGAACAAGGAGAGAATAGAAAACTCGCCTTCTCCACCAGTTCTCATGTACGTAGCAGAACAAATAGAGAAAAGAAAACTCGCCGACTCCACCAGATCTCATGTACGTAACAGAACAAGTAGAGAATAGAAAACTCGCCGACTCCACCAGTTCTCATGTACGTAACAGAACAAGGAGAGAATAGAAAACTCGCCAACTCCACCAGTTCTCATGTACGTAACAGAACAAGGAGAGAATAGAAAACTCGCCAACTCCACCAGTTCTCATGTACGTAACAGAACAAGTAGAGAAAAGAAAACTCGCCGACTCCACCAGTTCTCATGTACGTAACAGAAATGGAGAAAAGAAAACTCGCCGTCTCCACCAGATCTCATGTACGTAACAGAACAAGGAGAGAATAGAAAAATCGCCGACTCCACCAGATCTCATGTACGTAACAGAACAATGAAAGAATAGAAAACTCGCCGACTCCACCAGTTCTCATGTACGTAACAGAACAAGGAGAGAATAGAAAACTCGCCGACTCCACCAGTTCTCATGAACGTAACAGAACAAGGAGAGAATAGAAAACTCGCCGACTCCACCAGTTCTCATGTACGTAACAGAACAAGGAGACAATAGAAAACTCGCCGACTCCACCAGTTCTCATGTACGTAACAGAACAAGGAGAGAATAGAAAACTCGCCGACTCCACCAGTTCTCATGTACATAACAGAACAAATCGAGAAAAGAAAACTCGCCGACTCCACCAGTTCTCATGTACGTAGCAGAACAAATAGAGAAAAGAAAACTCGCCGACTCCACCAGATCTCATGTACGTAACAGAACAAGTAGAGAATAGAAAACTCGCCGACTCCACCAGTTCTCATGTACGTAACAGAACAAGGAGAGAATAGAAAACTCGCCAACTCCACCAGTTCTCATGTACGTAACAGAACAAGGAGAGAATAGAAAACTCGCCGACTCCACCAGTTCTCATGTACGTAACAGAACAAGGAGAGAATAGACAACTCGCCGACTCCACCAGTTCTCATGTACGTAACAGAACAAGGAGAAAATAGAAAACTCGCCGACTCCACCAGTTCTCATGAACGTAACAGAACAAGGAGAGAATAGAAAACTCGCCGACTCCACCAGTTCTCATGTACGTAACAGAACAAGGAGAGAATAGAAAACTCGCCGACTCCACCAGTTCTCATGAACGTAACAGAACAAGGAGAGAATAGAAAACTCGCCGACTCCACCAGTTCTCATGTACGTAACAGAACAAGGAGAGAATAGAAAACTCGCCGACTCCACCAGTTCTCATGTACGTAACAGAACAAGGAGAGAATAGAAAACTCGCCGACTCCACCAGTTCTCATGAACGTAACAGAACAAGGAGAGAATAGAAAACTCGCCGACTCCACCAGTTCTCATGTACGTAACAGAACAAGGAGACAATAGAAAACTCGCCGACTCCACCAGTTCTCATGTACGTAACAGAACAAGGAGAGAATAGAAAACTCGCCGACTCCACCAGTTCTCATGTACATAACAGAACAAATCGAGAAAAGAAAACTCGCCGACTCCACCAGTTCTCATGTACGTAACAGAACAAATAGAGAATAGAAAAATCGCCGACTCCACCAGATCTCATGTACGTAACAGAACAATGAAAGAACAGAAAACTCGCCGACTCCACCAGTTCTCATGTACGTAACAGAACAAGGAGAGAATAGAAAACTCGCCGACTCCACCAGTTCTCATAAACGTAACAGAACAAGGAGAGAATAGAAAACTCGCCGACTCCACCAGTTCTCATGTACGTAACAGAACAAGGAGAGAATAGAAAACTTGCCGACTCCACCAGTTCTCATGTACATAACCGAACAAATCGAGAAAAGAAAACTCGCCGACTCCACCAGTTCTCATGTACGTAACAGAACAAGGAGAGTATAGAAAACTCGCCGACTCCACCAGTTCTCATGTACGTAACAGAACAAGGACAGAATAGAAAACTCGCCGACTCCACCAGTTCTCATGTACGTAACAGAACAAGTAGAGAATAGAAAACTCGCAAACTCCACCAGCTCTCATGTACGTAACAGAACAAGGAAAGAATAGAAAACTCGCCGACTCCACCAGATCTCATGTACGTAACAGAACAAGGAGAGAATAGAAAACTCGCAAACTCCACCAGTTCTCATGTACGTAACAGAACAAGTAGAGAAAAGAAAACTCGCCGACTCCACCAGTTCTCATGTACGTAACAGAAATGGAGAAAAGAAAACTCGCCGTCTCCACCAGATCTCATGTACGTAACAGAACAAGGAGAGAATAGAAAAATCGCCGACTCCACCAGTTCTCATGTACGTAACAGAACAAGGAGAGAATAGACAACTCGCCGACTCCACCAGTTCTCATGTACGTAACAGAACAAATAGAGAAAAGAAAACTCGCCGACTCCACAAGTTCTCATGTACGTAACAGAACAAGGAGAGAATAGAAAACTCGCCTTCTCCACCAGTTCTCATGTACGTAGCAGAACAAATAGAGAAAAGAAAACTCGCCGACTCCACCAGATCTCATGTACGTAACAGAACAAGTAGAGAATAGAAAACTCGCCGACTCCACCAGTTCTCATGTACGTAACAGAACAAGGAGAGAATAGAAAACTCGCCAACTCCACCAGTTCTCATGTACGTAACAGAACAAGGAGAGAATAGAAAACTCGCCGACTCCACCAGTTCTCATGTACGTAACAGAACAAGGAGAGAATAGACAACTCGCCGACTCCACCAGATCTCATGTACGTAACAGAACAAGTAGAGAAAAGAAAACTCGCCGACTCCACCAGTTCTCATGTACGTAACAGAAATGGAGAAAAGAAAACTCGCCGTCTCCACCAGATCTCATGTACGTAACAGAACAAGGAAAGAATAGAAAACTCGCCGACTCCACCAGATCTCATGTACGTAACAGAACAAGGAGAGAATAGAAAACTCGCAAACTCCACCAGTTCTCATGTACGTAACAGAACAAGTAGAGAAAAGAAAACTCGCCGACTCCACCAGTTCTCATGTACGTAACAGAAATGGAGAAAAGAAAACTCGCCGTCTCCACCAGATCTCATGTACGTAACAGAACAAGGAGAGAATAGAAAAATCGCCGACTCCACCAGTTCTCATGTACGTAACAGAACAAGGAGAGAATAGAAAACTCGCCGACTCCACCAGATCTCATGTACGTAACAGAAATGGAGAAAAGAAAACTCGCCGTCTCCACCAGATCTCATGTACGTAACAGAACAAGGAGAGAATAGAAAAATCGCCGACTCCACCAGTTCCCATGTACGTAACAGAACAAGGAGAGAATAGAAAAATCGCCGACTCCACCAGATCTCATGTACGTAACAGAACAATGAAAGAATAGAAAACTCGCCGACTCCACCAGTTCTCATGTACGTAACAGAACAAGGAGAGAATAGAAAAATCGCCGACTCCACCAGTTCTCTCCAGAACGTAACAGAACAAGGAGAGAATAGAAAACTCGCCGACTCCACCAGTTCGCATGTACGTAACAGAACAAGGAGAGAATAGAAAACTCGCCGACTCCACCAGTTCTCATGTACATAACAGAACAAATAGAGAAAAGAAAACTCGCCGACTCCACCAGTTCTCATGTACGTAACAGAACAAATAGAGAATAGAAAAATCGCCGACTCCACCAGATCTCATGTACGTAACAGAACAATGAAAGAACAGAAAACTCGCCGACTCCACCAGTTCTCATGTACGTAACAGAACAAGGAGAGAATAGAAAACTCGCCGACTCCACCAGTTCTCATAAACGTAACAGAACAAGGAGAGAATAGAAAACTCGCCGACTCCACCAGTTCTCATGTACGTAACAGAACAAGGAGAGAATAGAAAACTTGCCGACTCCACCAGTTCTCCTGTACATAACAGAACAAATCGAGAAAAGAAAACTCGCCGACTCCACCAGTTCTCATGTACGTAACAGAACAAGGAGAGTATAGAAAACTCGCCGACTCCACCAGTTCTCATGTACGTAACAGAACAAGGAGAGAATAAAAAACTCGCCGACTCCACCAGATCTCATGTACGTAACAGAACAAGTAGAGAATAGAAAACTCGCCGACTCCACCAGTTCTCATGTACGTAACAGAACAAGGAGAGAATAGAAAACTCGCCGACTCCACCAGTTCTCATGTACGTAACAGAACAAGGAGAGAATAGAAATCTCGCAGACTCCACCAGTTCTCATGTACATAACAGAACAAATCAAGAAAAGAAAACTCGCCGACTCCACCAGTTCTCATGTACGTAACAGAACAAGGAGAGAATAGAAAACTCGCCGACTCCACCAGTTCTCATGTACGTAACAGAACAAGGAGAGAATAGAAAACTCGCCGACTCCACCAGATCTCATGTACGTAACAGAAATGGAGAAAAGAAAACTCGCCGTCTCCACCAGATCTCATGTACGTAACAGAACAAGGAGAGAATAGAAAAATCGCCGACTCCACCAGTTCTCATGTACGTAACAGAACAAATAGAGAAAAGAAAACTCGCCGACTCCACCAGTTCGCATGTACGTAACAGAACAAGGAGAGAATAGAAAACTCGCCGACTCCACCAGTTCTCATGTACGTAACAGAAATGGAGAAAAGAAAACTCGCCGTCTCCACCAGATCTCATGTACGTAACAGAACAAGGAGAGAATAGAAAAATCGCCGACTCCACCAGTTCTCATGTACGTAACAGAACAAGGAGAGAATAGACAACTCGCCGACTCCACCAGTTCTCATGTACGTAACAGAACAAATAGAGAAAAGAAAACTCGCCGACTCCACAAGTTCTCATGTACGTAACAGAACAAGGAGAGAATAGAAAACTCGCCTTCTCCACCAGTTCTCATGTACGTAGCAGAACAAATAGAGAAAAGAAAACTCGCCGACTCCACCAGATCTCATGTACGTAACAGAACAAGTAGAGAATAGAAAACTCGCCGACTCCACCAGTTCTCATGTACGTAACAGAACAAGGAGAGAATAGAAAACTCGCCAACTCCACCAGTTCTCATGTACGTAACAGAACAAGGAGAGAATAGAAAACTCGCCAACTCCACCAGTTCTCATGTACGTAACAGAACAAGTAGAGAAAAGAAAACTCGCCGACTCCACCAGTTCTCATGTACGTAACAGAAATGGAGAAAAGAAAACTCGCCGTCTCCACCAGATCTCATGTACGTAACAGAACAAGGAGAGAATAGAAAAATCGCCGACTCCACCAGATCTCATGTACGTAACAGAACAATGAAAGAATAGAAAACTCGCCGACTCCACCAGTTCTCATGTACGTAACAGAACAAGGAGAGAATAGAAAACTCGCCGACTCCACCAGTTCTCATGTACGTAACAGAACAAGGAGAGAATAGACAACTCGCCGACTCCACCAGTTCTCATGTACGTAACAGAACAAGGAGAGAATAGAAAACTCGCCGACTCCACCAGTTCTCATGTACGTAACAGAACAAGGAGAGAATAGAAAACTCGCCGACTCCACCAGTTCTCATGTACGTAACAGAACAAGGAGAGAATAGAAAACTCGCCGACTCCACCAGTTCTCATGAACGTAACAGAACAAGGAGAGAATAGAAAACTCGCCGACTCCACCAGTTCTCATGTACGTAACAGAACAAGGAGAGAATAGAAAACTCGCCGACTCCACCAGTTCTCATGTACGTAACAGAACAAGGAGAGAATAGAAAACTCGCCGACTCCACCAGTTCTCATGAACGTAACAGAACAAGGAGAGAATAGACAACTCGCCGACTCCACCAGTTCTCATGTACGTAACAGAACAAGGAGAGAATAGAAAACTCGCCGACTCCACCAGTTCTCATGTACGTAACAGAACAAGGAGAGAATAGAAAACTCGCCAACTCCACCAGTTCTCATGTACGTAACAGAACAAGGAGAGAATAGAAAACTCGCCGACTCCACCAGTTCTCATGTACGTAACAGAACAAGGAGAGAATAGACAACTCGCCGACTCCACCAGTTCTCATGTACGTAACAGAACAAGGAGAGAATAGAAAACTCGCCGACTCCACCAGTTCTCATGTACGTAACAGAACAAGGAGAGAATAGAAAACTCGCCGACTCCACCAGTTCTCATGTACGTAACAGAACAAGGAGAGAATAGAAAACTCGCCGACTCCACCAGTTCTCATGAACGTAACAGAACAAGGAGAGAATAGAAAACTCGCCGACTCCACCAGTTCTCATGTACGTAACAGAACAAGGAGAGAATAGAAAACTCGCCGACTCCACCAGTTCTCATGTACGTAACAGAACAAGGAGAGAATAGAAAACTCGCCGACTCCACCAGTTCTCATGAACGTAACAGAACAAGGAGAGAATAGAAAACTCGCCGACTCCACCAGTTCTCATGTACGTAACAGAACAAGGAGACAATAGAAAACTCGCCGACTCCACCAGTTCTCATGTACGTAACAGAACAAGGAGAGAATAGAAAACTCGCCGACTCCACCAGTTCTCATGTACATAACAGAACAAATCGAGAAAAGAAAACTCGCCGACTCCACCAGTTCTCATGTACGTAACAGAACAAATAGAGAATAGAAAAATCGCCGACTCCACCAGATCTCATGTACGTAACAGAACAATGAAAGAACAGAAAACTCGCCGACTCCACCAGTTCTCATGTACGTAACAGAACAAGGAGAGAATAGAAAACTCGCCGACTCCACCAGTTCTCATAAACGTAACAGAACAAGGAGAGAATAGAAAACTCGCCGACTCCACCAGTTCTCATGTACGTAACAGAACAAGGAGAGAATAGAAAACTTGCCGACTCCACCAGTTCTCATGTACATAACAGAACAAATCGAGAAAAGAAAACTCGCCGACTCCACCAGTTCTCATGTACGTAACAGAACAAGGAGAGTATAGAAAACTCGCCGACTCCACCAGTTCTCATGTACGTAACAGAACAAGGACAGAATAGAAAACTCGCCGACTCCACCAGTTCTCATGTACGTAACAGAACAAGTAGAGAATAGAAAACTCGCAAACTCCACCAGCTCTCATGTACGTAACAGAACAAGGAAAGAATAGAAAACTCGCCGACTCCACCAGATCTCATGTACGTAACAGAACAAGGAGAGAATAGAAAACTCGCAAACTCCACCAGTTCTCATGTACGTAACAGAACAAGTAGAGAAAAGAAAACTCGCCGACTCCACCAGTTCTCATGTACGTAACAGAAATGGAGAAAAGAAAACTCGCCGTCTCCACCAGATCTCATGTACGTAACAGAACAAGGAGAGAATAGAAAAATCGCCGACTCCACCAGTTCTCATGTACGTAACAGAACAAGGAGAGAATAGACAACTCGCCGACTCCACCAGTTCTCATGTACGTAACAGAACAAATAGAGAAAAGAAAACTCGCCGACTCCACAAGTTCTCATGTACGTAACAGAACAAGGAGAGAATAGAAAACTCGCCTTCTCCACCAGTTCTCATGTACGTAGCAGAACAAATAGAGAAAAGAAAACTCGCCGACTCCACCAGATCTCATGTACGTAACAGAACAAGTAGAGAATAGAAAACTCGCCGACTCCACCAGTTCTCATGTACGTAACAGAACAAGGAGAGAATAGAAAACTCGCCAACTCCACCAGTTCTCATGTACGTAACAGAACAAGGAGAGAATAGAAAACTCGCCGACTCCACCAGTTCTCATGTACGTAACAGAACAAGGAGAGAATAGACAACTCGCCGACTCCACCAGATCTCATGTACGTAACAGAACAAGTAGAGAAAAGAAAACTCGCCGACTCCACCAGTTCTCATGTACGTAACAGAAATGGAGAAAAGAAAACTCGCCGTCTCCACCAGATCTCATGTACGTAACAGAACAAGGAAAGAATAGAAAACTCGCCGACTCCACCAGATCTCATGTACGTAACAGAACAAGGAGAGAATAGAAAACTCGCAAACTCCACCAGTTCTCATGTACGTAACAGAACAAGTAGAGAAAAGAAAACTCGCCGACTCCACCAGTTCTCATGTACGTAACAGAAATGGAGAAAAGAAAACTCGCCGTCTCCACCAGATCTCATGTACGTAACAGAACAAGGAGAGAATAGAAAAATCGCCGACTCCACCAGTTCTCATGTACGTAACAGAACAAGGAGAGAATAGACAACTCGCCGACTCCACCAGTTCTCATGTACGTAACAGAACAAATAGAGAAAAGAAAACTCGCCGACTCCACAAGTTCTCATGTACGTAACAGAACAAGGAGAGAATAGAAAACTCGCCTTCTCCACCAGTTCTCATGTACGTAGCAGAACAAATAGAGAAAAGAAAACTCGCCGACTCCACCAGATCTCATGTACGTAACAGAACAAGTAGAGAATAGAAAACTCGCCGACTCCACCAGTTCTCATGTACGTAACAGATCAAGGAGAGAATAGAAAACTCGCCAACTCCACCAGTTCTCATGTACGTAACAGAACAAGGAGAGAGTAGAAAACTCGCCGACTCCACCAGTTCTCATGTACGTAACAGAACAAGGAGAGAATAGACAACTCGCCGACTCCACCAGATCTCATGTACGTAACAGAACAAGTAGAGAAAAGAAAACTCGCCGACTCCACCAGTTCTCATGTACGTAACAGAAATGGAGAAAAGAAAACTCGCCGTCTCCACCAGATCTCATGTACGTAACAGAACAAGGAGAGAATAGAAAAATCGCCGACTCCACCAGATCTCATGTACGTAACAGAACAATGAAAGAATAGAAAACTCGCCGACTCCACCAGTTCTCATGTACGTAACAGAACAAGGAGAGAATAGAAAAATCGCCGACTCCACCAGTTCTCTCCAGAACGTAACAGAACAAGGAGAGAATAGAAAACTCGCCGACTCCACCAGTTCGCATGTACGTAACAGAACAAGGAGAGAATAGAAAACTCGCCGACTCCACCAGTTCTCATGTACATAACAGAACAAATAGAGAAAAGAAAACTCGCCGACTCCACCAGTTCTCATGTACGTAACAGAACAAATAGAGAATAGAAAAATCGCCGACTCCACCAGATCTCATGTACGTAACAGAACAATGAAAGAACAGAAAACTCGCCGACTCCACCAGTTCTCATGTACGTAACAGAACAAGGAGAGAATAGAAAACTCGCCGACTCCACCAGTTCTCATAAACGTAACAGAACAAGGAGAGAATAGAAAACTCGCCGACTCCACCAGTTCTCATGTACGTAACAGAACAAGGAGAGAATAGAAAACTTGCCGACTCCACCAGTTCTCCTGTACATAACAGAACAAATCGAGAAAAGAAAACTCGCCGACTCCACCAGTTCTCATGTACGTAACAGAACAAGGAGAGTATAGAAAACTCGCCGACTCCACCAGTTCTCATGTACGTAACAGAACAAGGAGAGAATAAAAAACTCGCCGACTCCACCAGATCTCATGTACGTAACAGAACAAGTAGAGAATAGAAAACTCGCCGACTCCACCAGTTCTCATGTACGTAACAGAACAAGGAGAGAATAGAAAACTCGCCGACTCCACCAGTTCTCATGTACGTAACAGAACAAGGAGAGAATAGAAAACTCGCAGACTCCACCAGTTCTCATGTACATAACAGAACAAATCAAGAAAAGAAAACTCGCCGACTCCACCAGTTCTCATGTACGTAACAGAACAAGGAGAGAATAGAAAACTCGCCGACTCCACCAGTTCTCATGTACGTAACAGAACAAGGAGAGAATAGAAAACTCGCCGACTCCACCAGATCTCATGTACGTAACAGAAATGGAGAAAAGAAAACTCGCCGTCTCCACCAGATCTCATGTACGTAACAGAACAAGGAGAGAATAGAAAAATCGCCGACTCCACCAGTTCTCATGTACGTAACAGAACAAATAGAGAAAAGAAAACTCGCCGACTCCACCAGTTCGCATGTACGTAACAGAACAAGGAGAGAATAGAAAACTCGCCGACTCCACCAGTTCTCATGTACGTAACAGAAATGGAGAAAAGAAAACTCGCCGTCTCCACCAGATCTCATGTACGTAACAGAACAAGGAGAGAATAGAAAAATCGCCGACTCCACCAGTTCTCATGTACGTAACAGAACAAGGAGAGAATAGACAACTCGCCGACTCCACCAGTTCTCATGTACGTAACAGAACAAATAGAGAAAAGAAAACTCGCCGACTCCACAAGTTCTCATGTACGTAACAGAACAAGGAGAGAATAGAAAACTCGCCTTCTCCACCAGTTCTCATGTACGTAGCAGAACAAATAGAGAAAAGAAAACTCGCCGACTCCACCAGATCTCATGTACGTAACAGAACAAGTAGAGAATAGAAAACTCGCCGACTCCACCAGTTCTCATGTACGTAACAGAACAAGGAGAGAATAGAAAACTCGCCAACTCCACCAGTTCTCATGTACGTAACAGAACAAGGAGAGAATAGAAAACTCGCCAACTCCACCAGTTCTCATGTACGTAACAGAACAAGTAGAGAAAAGAAAACTCGCCGACTCCACCAGTTCTCATGTACGTAACAGAAATGGAGAAAAGAAAACTCGCCGTCTCCACCAGATCTCATGTACGTAACAGAACAAGGAGAGAATAGAAAAATCGCCGACTCCACCAGATCTCATGTACGTAACAGAACAATGAAAGAATAGAAAACTCGCCGACTCCACCAGTTCTCATGTACGTAACAGAACAAGGAGAGAATAGAAAACTCGCCGACTCCACCAGTTCTCATGAACGTAACAGAACAAGGAGAGAATAGAAAACTCGCCGACTCCACCAGTTCTCATGTACGTAACAGAACAAGGAGACAATAGAAAACTCGCCGACTCCACCAGTTCTCATGTACGTAACAGAACAAGGAGAGAATAGAAAACTCGCCGACTCCACCAGTTCTCATGTACATAACAGAACAAATCGAGAAAAGAAAACTCGCCGACTCCACCAGTTCTCATGTACGTAGCAGAACAAATAGAGAAAAGAAAACTCGCCGACTCCACCAGATCTCATGTACGTAACAGAACAAGTAGAGAATAGAAAACTCGCCGACTCCACCAGTTCTCATGTACGTAACAGAACAAGGAGAGAATAGAAAACTCGCCAACTCCACCAGTTCTCATGTACGTAACAGAACAAGGAGAGAATAGAAAACTCGCCGACTCCACCAGTTCTCATGTACGTAACAGAACAAGGAGAGAATAGACAACTCGCCGACTCCACCAGTTCTCATGTACGTAACAGAACAAGGAGAAAATAGAAAACTCGCCGACTCCACCAGTTCTCATGAACGTAACAGAACAAGGAGAGAATAGAAAACTCGCCGACTCCACCAGTTCTCATGTACGTAACAGAACAAGGAGAGAATAGAAAACTCGCCGACTCCACCAGTTCTCATGAACGTAACAGAACAAGGAGAGAATAGAAAACTCGCCGACTCCACCAGTTCTCATGTACGTAACAGAACAAGGAGAGAATAGAAAACTCGCCGACTCCACCAGTTCTCATGTACGTAACAGAACAAGGAGAGAATAGAAAACTCGCCGACTCCACCAGTTCTCATGAACGTAACAGAACAAGGAGAGAATAGAAAACTCGCCGACTCCACCAGTTCTCATGTACGTAACAGAACAAGGAGACAATAGAAAACTCGCCGACTCCACCAGTTCTCATGTACGTAACAGAACAAGGAGAGAATAGAAAACTCGCCGACTCCACCAGTTCTCATGTACATAACAGAACAAATCGAGAAAAGAAAACTCGCCGACTCCACCAGTTCTCATGTACGTAACAGAACAAATAGAGAATAGAAAAATCGCCGACTCCACCAGATCTCATGTACGTAACAGAACAATGAAAGAACAGAAAACTCGCCGACTCCACCAGTTCTCATGTACGTAACAGAACAAGGAGAGAATAGAAAACTCGCCGACTCCACCAGTTCTCATAAACGTAACAGAACAAGGAGAGAATAGAAAACTCGCCGACTCCACCAGTTCTCATGTACGTAACAGAACAAGGAGAGAATAGAAAACTTGCCGACTCCACCAGTTCTCATGTACATAACAGAACAAATCGAGAAAAGAAAACTCGCCGACTCCACCAGTTCTCATGTACGTAACAGAACAAGGAGAGTATAGAAAACTCGCCGACTCCACCAGTTCTCATGTACGTAACAGAACAAGGACAGAATAGAAAACTCGCCGACTCCACCAGTTCTCATGTACGTAACAGAACAAGTAGAGAATAGAAAACTCGCAAACTCCACCAGCTCTCATGTACGTAACAGAACAAGGAAAGAATAGAAAACTCGCCGACTCCACCAGATCTCATGTACGTAACAGAACAAGGAGAGAATAGAAAACTCGCAAACTCCACCAGTTCTCATGTACGTAACAGAACAAGTAGAGAAAAGAAAACTCGCCGACTCCACCAGTTCTCATGTACGTAACAGAAATGGAGAAAAGAAAACTCGCCGTCTCCACCAGATCTCATGTACGTAACAGAACAAGGAGAGAATAGAAAAATCGCCGACTCCACCAGTTCTCATGTACGTAACAGAACAAGGAGAGAATAGACAACTCGCCGACTCCACCAGTTCTCATGTACGTAACAGAACAAATAGAGAAAAGAAAACTCGCCGACTCCACAAGTTCTCATGTACGTAACAGAACAAGGAGAGAATAGAAAACTCGCCTTCTCCACCAGTTCTCATGTACGTAGCAGAACAAATAGAGAAAAGAAAACTCGCCGACTCCACCAGATCTCATGTACGTAACAGAACAAGTAGAGAATAGAAAACTCGCCGACTCCACCAGTTCTCATGTACGTAACAGAACAAGGAGAGAATAGAAAACTCGCCAACTCCACCAGTTCTCATGTACGTAACAGAACAAGGAGAGAATAGAAAACTCGCCGACTCCACCAGTTCTCATGTACGTAACAGAACAAGGAGAGAATAGACAACTCGCCGACTCCACCAGATCTCATGTACGTAACAGAACAAGTAGAGAAAAGAAAACTCGCCGACTCCACCAGTTCTCATGTACGTAACAGAAATGGAGAAAAGAAAACTCGCCGTCTCCACCAGATCTCATGTACGTAACAGAACAAGGAAAGAATAGAAAACTCGCCGACTCCACCAGATCTCATGTACGTAACAGAACAAGGAGAGAATAGAAAACTCGCAAACTCCACCAGTTCTCATGTACGTAACAGAACAAGTAGAGAAAAGAAAACTCGCCGACTCCACCAGTTCTCATGTACGTAACAGAAATGGAGAAAAGAAAACTCGCCGTCTCCACCAGATCTCATGTACGTAACAGAACAAGGAGAGAATAGAAAAATCGCCGACTCCACCAGTTCTCATGTACGTAACAGAACAAGGAGAGAATAGACAACTCGCCGACTCCACCAGTTCTCATGTACGTAACAGAACAAGTAGAGAAAAGAAAACTCGCCGACTCCACCAGTTCTCATGTACGTAACAGAAATGGAGAAAAGAAAACTCGCCGTCTCCACCAGATCTCATGTACGTAACAGAACAAGGAGAGAATAGAAAAATCGCCGACTCCACCAGTTCTCATGTACGTAACAGAACAAGGAGAGAATAGACAACTCGCCGACTCCACAAGTTCTCATGTACGTAACAGAACAAGGAGAGAATAGAAAACTCGCCTTCTCCACCAGTTCTCATGTACGTAGCAGAACAAATAGAGAAAAGAAAACTCGCCGACTCCACCAGATCTCATGTACGTAACAGAACAAGTAGAGAATAGAAAACTCGCCGACTCCACCAGTTCTCATGTACGTAACAGAACAAGGAGAGAATAGAAAACTCGCCAACTCCACCAGTTCTCATGTACGTAACAGAACAAGGAGAGAGTAGAAAACTCGCCGACTCCACCAGTTCTCATGTACGTAACAGAACAAGGAGAGAATAGACAACTCGCCGACTCCACCAGATCTCATGTACGTAACAGAACAAGTAGAGAAAAGAAAACTCGCCGACTCCACCAGTTCTCATGTACGTAACAGAAATGGAGAAAAGAAAACTCGCCGTCTCCACCAGTTCGCATGTACGTAACAGAACAAGGAGAGAATAGAAAACTCGCCGACTCCACCAGTTCTCATGTACGTAACAGAAATGGAGAAAAGAAAACTCGCCGTCTCCACCAGATCTCATGTACGTAACAGAACAAGGAGAGAATAGAAAAATCGCCGACTCCACCAGTTCTCATGTACGTAACAGAACAAGGAGAGAATAGACAACTCGCCGACTCCACCAGTTCTCATGTACGTAACAGAACAAATAGAGAAAAGAAAACTCGCCGACTCCACAAGTTCTCATGTACGTAACAGAACAAGGAGAGAATAGAAAACTCGCCTTCTCCACCAGTTCTCATGTACGTAGCAGAACAAATAGAGAAAAGAAAACTCGCCGACTCCACCAGATCTCATGTACGTAACAGAACAAGTAGAGAATAGAAAACTCGCCGACTCCACCAGTTCTCATGTACGTAACAGAACAAGGAGAGAATAGAAAACTCGCCAACTCCACCAGTTCTCATGTACGTAACAGAACAAGGAGAGAATAGAAAACTCGCCAACTCCACCAGTTCTCATGTACGTAACAGAACAAGTAGAGAAAAGAAAACTCGCCGACTCCACCAGTTCTCATGTACGTAACAGAAATGGAGAAAAGAAAACTCGCCGTCTCCACCAGATCTCATGTACGTAACAGAACAAGGAGAGAATAGAAAAATCGCCGACTCCACCAGATCTCATGTACGTAACAGAACAATGAAAGAATAGAAAACTCGCCGACTCCACCAGTTCTCATGTACGTAACAGAACAAGGAGAGAATAGAAAACTCGCCGACTCCACCAGTTCTCATGAACGTAACAGAACAAGGAGAGAATAGAAAACTCGCCGACTCCACCAGTTCTCATGTACGTAACAGAACAAGGAGACAATAGAAAACTCGCCGACTCCACCAGTTCTCATGTACGTAACAGAACAAGGAGAGAATAGAAAACTCGCCGACTCCACCAGTTCTCATGTACATAACAGAACAAATCGAGAAAAGAAAACTCGCCGACTCCACCAGTTCTCATGTACGTAGCAGAACAAATAGAGAAAAGAAAACTCGCCGACTCCACCAGATCTCATGTACGTAACAGAACAAGTAGAGAATAGAAAACTCGCCGACTCCACCAGTTCTCATGTACGTAACAGAACAAGGAGAGAATAGAAAACTCGCCAACTCCACCAGTTCTCATGTACGTAACAGAACAAGGAGAGAATAGAAAACTCGCCGACTCCACCAGTTCTCATGTACGTAACAGAACAAGGAGAGAATAGACAACTCGCCGACTCCACCAGTTCTCATGTACGTAACAGAACAAGGAGAAAATAGAAAACTCGCCGACTCCACCAGTTCTCATGAACGTAACAGAACAAGGAGAGAATAGAAAACTCGCCGACTCCACCAGTTCTCATGTACGTAACAGAACAAGGAGAGAATAGAAAACTCGCCGACTCCACCAGTTCTCATGAACGTAACAGAACAAGGAGAGAATAGAAAACTCGCCGACTCCACCAGTTCTCATGTACGTAACAGAACAAGGAGAGAATAGAAAACTCGCCGACTCCACCAGTTCTCATGTACGTAACAGAACAAGGAGAGAATAGAAAACTCGCCGACTCCACCAGTTCTCATGAACGTAACAGAACAAGGAGAGAATAGAAAACTCGCCGACTCCACCAGTTCTCATGTACGTAACAGAACAAGGAGACAATAGAAAACTCGCCGACTCCACCAGTTCTCATGTACGTAACAGAACAAGGAGAGAATAGAAAACTCGCCGACTCCACCAGTTCTCATGTACATAACAGAACAAATCGAGAAAAGAAAACTCGCCGACTCCACCAGTTCTCATGTACGTAACAGAACAAATAGAGAATAGAAAAATCGCCGACTCCACCAGATCTCATGTACGTAACAGAACAATGAAAGAACAGAAAACTCGCCGACTCCACCAGTTCTCATGTACGTAACAGAACAAGGAGAGAATAGAAAACTCGCCGACTCCACCAGTTCTCATAAACGTAACAGAACAAGGAGAGAATAGAAAACTCGCCGACTCCACCAGTTCTCATGTACGTAACAGAACAAGGAGAGAATAGAAAACTTGCCGACTCCACCAGTTCTCATGTACATAACCGAACAAATCGAGAAAAGAAAACTCGCCGACTCCACCAGTTCTCATGTACGTAACAGAACAAGGAGAGTATAGAAAACTCGCCGACTCCACCAGTTCTCATGTACGTAACAGAACAAGGACAGAATAGAAAACTCGCCGACTCCACCAGTTCTCATGTACGTAACAGAACAAGTAGAGAATAGAAAACTCGCAAACTCCACCAGCTCTCATGTACGTAACAGAACAAGGAAAGAATAGAAAACTCGCCGACTCCACCAGATCTCATGTACGTAACAGAACAAGGAGAGAATAGAAAACTCGCAAACTCCACCAGTTCTCATGTACGTAACAGAACAAGTAGAGAAAAGAAAACTCGCCGACTCCACCAGTTCTCATGTACGTAACAGAAATGGAGAAAAGAAAACTCGCCGTCTCCACCAGATCTCATGTACGTAACAGAACAAGGAGAGAATAGAAAAATCGCCGACTCCACCAGTTCTCATGTACGTAACAGAACAAGGAGAGAATAGACAACTCGCCGACTCCACCAGTTCTCATGTACGTAACAGAACAAATAGAGAAAAGAAAACTCGCCGACTCCACAAGTTCTCATGTACGTAACAGAACAAGGAGAGAATAGAAAACTCGCCTTCTCCACCAGTTCTCATGTACGTAGCAGAACAAATAGAGAAAAGAAAACTCGCCGACTCCACCAGATCTCATGTACGTAACAGAACAAGTAGAGAATAGAAAACTCGCCGACTCCACCAGTTCTCATGTACGTAACAGAACAAGGAGAGAATAGAAAACTCGCCAACTCCACCAGTTCTCATGTACGTAACAGAACAAGGAGAGAATAGAAAACTCGCCGACTCCACCAGTTCTCATGTACGTAACAGAACAAGGAGAGAATAGACAACTCGCCGACTCCACCAGATCTCATGTACGTAACAGAACAAGTAGAGAAAAGAAAACTCGCCGACTCCACCAGTTCTCATGTACGTAACAGAAATGGAGAAAAGAAAACTCGCCGTCTCCACCAGATCTCATGTACGTAACAGAACAAGGAAAGAATAGAAAACTCGCCGACTCCACCAGATCTCATGTACGTAACAGAACAAGGAGAGAATAGAAAACTCGCAAACTCCACCAGTTCTCATGTACGTAACAGAACAAGTAGAGAAAAGAAAACTCGCCGACTCCACCAGTTCTCATGTACGTAACAGAAATGGAGAAAAGAAAACTCGCCGTCTCCACCAGATCTCATGTACGTAACAGAACAAGGAGAGAATAGAAAAATCGCCGACTCCACCAGTTCTCATGTACGTAACAGAACAAGGAGAGAATAGACAACTCGCCGACTCCACCAGTTCTCATGTACGTAACAGAACAAGTAGAGAAAAGAAAACTCGCCGACTCCACCAGTTCTCATGTACGTAACAGAAATGGAGAAAAGAAAACTCGCCGTCTCCACCAGATCTCATGTACGTAACAGAACAAGGAGAGAATAGAAAAATCGCCGACTCCACCAGTTCTCATGTACGTAACAGAACAAGGAGAGAATAGACAACTCGCCGACTCCACAAGTTCTCATGTACGTAACAGAACAAGGAGAGAATAGAAAACTCGCCTTCTCCACCAGTTCTCATGTACGTAGCAGAACAAATAGAGAAAAGAAAACTCGCCGACTCCACCAGATCTCATGTACGTAACAGAACAAGTAGAGAATAGAAAACTCGCCGACTCCACCAGTTCTCATGTACGTAACAGAACAAGGAGAGAATAGAAAACTCGCCAACTCCACCAGTTCTCATGTACGTAACAGAACAAGGAGAGAGTAGAAAACTCGCCGACTCCACCAGTTCTCATGTACGTAACAGAACAAGGAGAGAATAGACAACTCGCCGACTCCACCAGATCTCATGTACGTAACAGAACAAGTAGAGAAAAGAAAACTCGCCGACTCCACCAGTTCTCATGTACGTAACAGAAATGGAGAAAAGAAAACTCGCCGTCTCCACCAGATCTCATGTACGTAACAGAACAAGGAGAGAATAGAAAAATCGCCGACTCCACCAGATCTCATGTACGTAACAGAACAATGAAAGAATAGAAAACTCGCCGACTCCACCAGTTCTCATGTACGTAACAGAACAAGGAGAGAATAGAAAACTCGCCGACTCCACCAGTTCTCTTGAACGTAACAGAACAAGGAGAGAATAGAAAACTCGCCGACTCCACCAGTTCTCATGTACGTAACAGAACAAGGAGAGAATAGAAAACTCGCCGACTCCACCAGTTCTCATGTACATAACAGAAATAATAGAGAAAAGAAAACTCGCCGACTCCACCAGTTCTCATGTACGTAACAGAACAAATAGAGAATAGAAAAATCGCCGACTCCACCAGATCTCATGTACGTAACAGAACAATGAAAGAACAGAAAACTCGCCGACTCCACCAGTTCTCATGTACGTAACAGAACAAGGAGAGAATAGAAAACTCGCCGACTCCACCAGTTCTCATAAACGTAACAGAACAAGGAGAGAATAGAAAACTCGCCGACTCCACCAGTTCTCATGTACGTAACAGAACAAGGAGAGAATAGAAAACTTGCCGACTCCACCAGTTCTCCTGTACATAACAGAACAAATCGAGAAAAGAAAACTCGCCGACTCCACCAGTTCTCATGTACGTAACAGAACAAGGAGAGTATAGAAAACTCGCCGACTCCACCAGTTCTCATGTACGTAACAGAACAAGGAGAGAATAAAAAACTCGCCGACTCCACCAGATCTCATGTACGTAACAGAACAAGTAGAGAATAGAAAACTCGCCGACTCCACCAGTTCTCATGTACGTAACAGAACAAGGAGAGAATAGAAAACTCGCCGACTCCAGCAGTTCTCATGTACGTAACAGAACAAGGAGAGAATAGAAAACTCGCAGACTCCACCAGTTCTCATGTACATAACAGAACAAATCAAGAAAAGAAAACTCGCCGACTCCACCAGTTCTCATGTACGTAACAGAACAAGGAGAGAATAGAAAACTCGCCGACTCCACCAGTTCTCATGTACGTAACAGAACAAGGAGAGAATAGAAAACTCGCCGACTCCACCAGATCTCATGTACGTAACAGAACAAGGAGAGAATAGAAAAATCGCCGACTCCACCAGTTCTCATGTACGTAACAGAACAAATAGAGAAAAGAAAACTCGCCGACTTCACCAGTTCGCATGTACGTAACAGAACAAGGAGAGAATAGAAAACTCGCCGACTCCACCAGTTCTCATGTACGTAACAGAAATGGAGAAAAGAAAACTCGCCGTCTCCACCAGATCTCATGTACGTAACAGAACAAGGAGAGAATAGAAAAATCGCCGACTCCACCAGTTCTCATGTACGTAACAGAACAAGGAGAGAATAGACAACTCGCCGACTCCACCAGTTCTCATGTACGTAACAGAACAAATAGAGAAAAGAAAACTCGCCGACTCCACAAGTTCTCATGTACGTAACAGAACAAGGAGAGAATAGAAAACTCGCCTTCTCCACCAGTTCTCATGTACGTAGCAGAACAAATAGAGAAAAGAAAACTCGCCGACTCCACCAGATCTCATGTACGTAACAGAACAAGTAGAGAATAGAAAACTCGCCGACTCCACCAGTTCTCATGTACGTAACAGAACAAGGAGAGAATAGAAAACTCGCCAACTCCACCAGTTCTCATGTACGTAACAGAACAAGGAGAGAATAGAAAACTCGCCAACTCCACCAGTTCTCATGTACGTAACAGAACAAGTAGAGAAAAGAAAACTCGCCGACTCCACCAGTTCTCATGTACGTAACAGAAATGGAGAAAAGAAAACTCGCCGTCTCCACCAGATCTCATGTACGTAACAGAACAAGGAGAGAATAGAAAAATCGCCGACTCCACCAGATCTCATGTACGTAACAGAACAATGAAAGAATAGAAAACTCGCCGACTCCACCAGTTCTCATGTACGTAACAGAACAAGGAGAGAATAGAAAACTCGCCGACTCCACCAGTTCTCATGAACGTAACAGAACAAGGAGAGAATAGAAAACTCGCCGACTCCACCAGTTCTCATGTACGTAACAGAACAAGGAGACAATAGAAAACTCGCCGACTCCACCAGTTCTCATGTACGTAACAGAACAAGGAGAGAATAGAAAACTCGCCGACTCCACCAGTTCTCATGTACATAACAGAACAAATCGAGAAAAGAAAACTCGCCGACTCCACCAGTTCTCATGTACGTAGCAGAACAAATAGAGAAAAGAAAACTCGCCGACTCCACCAGATCTCATGTACGTAACAGAACAAGTAGAGAATAGAAAACTCGCCGACTCCACCAGTTCTCATGTACGTAACAGAACAAGGAGAGAATAGAAAACTCGCCAACTCCACCAGTTCTCATGTACGTAACAGAACAAGGAGAGAATAGAAAACTCGCCGACTCCACCAGTTCTCATGTACGTAACAGAACAAGGAGAGAATAGACAACTCGCCGACTCCACCAGTTCTCATGTACGTAACAGAACAAGGAGAGAATAGAAAACTCGCCGACTCCACCAGTTCTCATGAACGTAACAGAACAAGGAGAGAATAGAAAACTCGCCGACTCCACCAGTTCTCATGTACGTAACAGAACAAGGAGAGAATAGAAAACTCGCCGACTCCACCAGTTCTCATGAACGTAACAGAACAAGGAGAGAATAGAAAACTCGCCGACTCCACCAGTTCTCATGTACGTAACAGAACAAGGAGAGAATAGAAAACTCGCCGACTCCACCAGTTCTCATGTACGTAACAGAACAAGGAGAGAATAGAAAACTCGCCGACTCCACCAGTTCTCATGAACGTAACAGAACAAGGAGAGAATAGAAAACTCGCCGACTCCACCAGTTCTCATGTACGTAACAGAACAAGGAGACAATAGAAAACTCGCCGACTCCACCAGTTCTCATGTACGTAACAGAACAAGGAGAGAATAGAAAACTCGCCGACTCCACCAGTTCTCATGTACATAACAGAACAAATCGAGAAAAGAAAACTCGCCGACTCCACCAGTTCTCATGTACGTAACAGAACAAATAGAGAATAGAAAAATCGCCGACTCCACCAGATCTCATGTACGTAACAGAACAATGAAAGAACAGAAAACTCGCCGACTCCACCAGTTCTCATGTACGTAACAGAACAAGGAGAGAATAGAAAACTCGCCGACTCCACCAGTTCTCATAAACGTAACAGAACAAGGAGAGAATAGAAAACTCGCCGACTCCACCAGTTCTCATGTACGTAACAGAACAAGGAGAGAATAGAAAACTTGCCGACTCCACCAGTTCTCATGTACATAACAGAACAAATCGAGAAAAGAAAACTCGCCGACTCCACCAGTTCTCATGTACGTAACAGAACAAGGAGAGTATAGAAAACTCGCCGACTCCACCAGTTCTCATGTACGTAACAGAACAAGGACAGAATAGAAAACTCGCCGACTCCACCAGTTCTCATGTACGTAACAGAACAAGTAGAGAATAGAAAACTCGCAAACTCCACCAGCTCTCATGTACGTAACAGAACAAGGAAAGAATAGAAAACTCGCCGACTCCACCAGATCTCATGTACGTAACAGAACAAGGAGAGAATAGAAAACTCGCAAACTCCACCAGTTCTCATGTACGTAACAGAACAAGTAGAGAAAAGAAAACTCGCCGACTCCACCAGTTCTCATGTACGTAACAGAAATGGAGAAAAGAAAACTCGCCGTCTCCACCAGATCTCATGTACGTAACAGAACAGGGAGAGAATAGAAAAATCGCCGACTCCACCAGTTCTCATGTACGTAACAGAACAAGGAGAGAATAGACAACTCGCCGACTCCACCAGTTCTCATGTACGTAACAGAACAAATAGAGAAAAGAAAACTCGCCGACTCCACAAGTTCTCATGTACGTAACAGAACAAGGAGAGAATAGAAAACTCGCCTTCTCCACCAGTTCTCATGTACGTAGCAGAACAAATAGAGAAAAGAAAACTCGCCGACTCCACCAGTTCTCATGTACGTAACAGAACAAGTAGAGAATAGAAAACTCGCCGACTCCACCAGTTCTCATGTACGTAACAGAACAAGGAGAGAATAGAAAACTCGCCGACTCCACCAGATCTCATGTACGTAACAGAAATGGAGAAAAGAAAACTCGCCGTCTCCACCAGATCTCATGTACGTAACAGAACAAGGAGAGAATAGAAAAATCGCCGACTCCACCAGTTCTCATGTACGTAACAGAACAAATAGAGAAAAGAAAACTCGCCGACTCCACCAGTTCGCATGTACGTAACAGAACAAGGAGAGAATAGAAAACTCGCCGACTCCACCAGTTCTCATGTAAGTAACAGAACAAATAGAGAAAAGAAAACTCGCCGACTCCACCAGTTCTCATGTACGTAACAGAACAAGTAGAGAAAAGAAAACTCGCCGACTCCACCAGTTCTCATGTACGTAACAGAACAAATAGAGAAAAGAAAACTCGCCGACTCCACCAGTTCTCATGTACGTAACAGAACAAATCGAGAAAAGAAAACTCGCCGACTCCACTAGTTCTCATGTACGTAACAGAACAAGGAGAGAATAGAAAACTCGCCGACTCCACCAGTTCTCATGTACGTAACAGAACTAGGAGAGAATAGAAACCTCGCCGACTCCTCCAGATCTCATGTGCGTAACAGAACAAGTAGAGAAAAGAAAACTCGCCGACTCCACCAGTTCTCATGTACGTAACAGAACAAGGAGAGAAAAGAAAACTCGCCGACTCCACCAGTTCTCATGTACGTAACAGAAATGGAGAAAAGAAAACTCGCCGTCTCCACCAGTTCTCATGTACGTAACAGAACAAATAGAGAATAGAAAAATCGCCGACTCCACCAGATCTCATGTACGTAACAGAACAATGAAAGAACAGAAAACTCGCCGACTCCACCAGTTCTCATGTACGTAACAGAACAAGGAGAGAATAGAAAACTCGCCGACTCCACCAGTTCTCATGTACGTAACAGAACAAGGAGAGAATAGAAAACTCGCCAACTCCACCAGTTCTCATGTACGTAACAGAACAAGGAGAGAATAGAAAACTCGCCGACTCCACCAGTTCTCATGTACGTAACAGAACAAGGAGAGAATAGACAACTCGCCGACTCCACCAGTTCTCATGTACGTAACAGAACAAGGAGAGAATAGAAAACTCGCCGACTCCACCAGTTCTCATGAACGTAACAGAACAAGGAGAGAATAGAAAACTCGCCGACTCCACCAGTTCTCATGTACGTAACAGAACAAGGAGAGAATAGAAAACTCGCCGACTCCACCAGTTCTCATGAACGTAACAGAACAAGGAGAGAATAGAAAACTCGCCGACTCCACCAGTTCTCATGTACGTAACAGAACAAGGAGAGAATAGAAAACTCGCCGACTCCACCAGTTCTCATGTACGTAACAGAACAAGGAGAGAATAGAAAACTCGCCGACTCCACCAGTTCTCATGAACGTAACAGAACAAGGAGAGAATAGAAAACTCGCCGACTCCACCAGTTCTCATGTACGTAACAGAACAAGGAGACAATAGAAAACTCGCCGACTCCACCAGTTCTCATGTACGTAACAGAACAAGGAGAGAATAGAAAACTCGCCGACTCCACCAGTTCTCATGTACATAACAGAACAAATCGAGAAAAGAAAACTCGCCGACTCCACCAGTTCTCATGTACGTAACAGAACAAATAGAGAATAGAAAAATCGCCGACTCCACCAGATCTCATGTACGTAACAGAACAATGAAAGAACAGAAAACTCGCCGACTCCACCAGTTCTCATGTACGTAACAGAACAAGGAGAGAATAGAAAACTCGCCGACTCCACCAGTTCTCATAAACGTAACAGAACAAGGAGAGAATAGAAAACTCGCCGACTCCACCAGTTCTCATGTACGTAACAGAACAAGGACAGAATAGAAAACTCGCCGACTCCACCAGTTCTCATGTACGTAACAGAACAAGTAGAGAATAGAAAACTCGCAAACTCCACCAGCTCTCATGTACATAACAGAACAAATCGAGAAAAGAAAACTCGCCGACTCCACCAGTTCTCATGTACGTAACAGAACAAGGAGAGTATAGAAAACTCGCCGACTCCACCAGTTCTCATGTACGTAACAGAACAAGGACAGAATAGAAAACTCGCCGACTCCACCAGTTCTCATGTACGTAACAGAACAAGTAGAGAATAGAAAACTCGCAAACTCCACCAGCTCTCATGTACGTAACAGAACAAGGAAAGAATAGAAAACTCGCCGACTCCACCAGATCTCATGTACGTAACAGAACAAGGAGAGAATAGAAAACTCGCAAACTCCACCAGTTCTCATGTACGTAACAGAACAAGTAGAGAAAAGAAAACTCGCCGACTCCACCAGATCTCATGTACGTAACAGAACAAGGAGAGAATAGAAAACTCGCCTTCTCCACCAGTTCTCATGTACGTAGCAGAACAAATAGAGAAAAGAAAACTCGCCGACTCCACCAGATCTCATGTACGTAACAGAACAAGTAGAGAATAGAAAACTCGCCGACTCCACCAGTTCTCATGTACGTAACAGAACAAGGATGGAATAGAAAACTCGCCGACTCCACCAGATCTCATGTACGTAACAGAAATGGAGAAAAGAAAACTCGCCGTCTCTACCAGATCTCATGTACGTAACAGAACAAGGAGAGAATAGAAAAATCGCCGACTCCACCAGTTCTCATGTACGTAACAGAACAAATAGAGAAAAGAAAACTCGCCGACTCCACCAGTTCGCATGTACGTAACAGAACAAGGAGAGAATAGAAAACTCGCCGACTCCACCAGTTCTCATGTAAGTAACAGAACAAATAGAGAAAAGAAAACTCGCCGACTCCACCAGTTCTCATGTACGTAACAGAACAAGTAGAGAAAAGAAAACTCGCCGACTCCACCAGTTCTCATGTACGTAACAGAACAAATAGAGAAAAGAAAACTCGCCGACTCCACCAGTTCTCATGTACGTAACAGAACAAATCGAGAAAAGAAAACTCGCCGACTCCACTAGTTCTCATGTACGTAACAGAACAAGGAGAGAATAGAAAACTCGCCGACTCCACCAGTTCTCATGTACGTAACAGAACTAGGAGAGAATAGAAACCTCGCCGACTCCTCCAGATCTCATGTGCGTAACAGAACAAGTAGAGAAAAGAAAACTCGCCGACTCCACCAGTTCTCATGTACGTAACAGAACAAGGAGAGAAAAGAAAACTCGCCGACTCCACCAGTTCTCATGTACGTAACAGAAATGGAGAAAAGAAAACTCGCCGTCTCCACCAGTTCTCATGTACGTAACAGAACAAATAGAGAATAGAAAAATCGCCGACTCCACCAGATCTCATGTACGTAACAGAACAATGAAAGAACAGAAAACTCGCCGACTCCACCAGTTCTCATGTACGTAACAGAACAAGGAGAGAATAGAAAACTCGCCGACTCCACCAGTTCTCATGTACGTAACAGAACAAGGAGAGAATAGAAAACTTGCCGACTCCACCAGTTCTCATGTACATAACAGAACAAATCGAGAAAAGAAAACTCGCCGACTCCACCAGTTCTCATGTACGTAACAGAACAAGGAGAGTATAGAAAACTCGCCGACTCCACCAGTTCTCATGTACGTAACAGAACAAGGAGAGAATAAAAAACTCACCGACTCCACCAGATCTCATGTACGTAACAGAACAAGTAGAGAATAGAAAACTCGCCGACTCCACCAGTTCTCATGTACGTAACAGAACAAGGAGAGAATAGAAAACTCGCCGACTCCACCAGTTCTCATGTACGTAACAGAACAAGGAGAGAATAGAAAACTCGCAGACTCCACCAGTTCTCATGTACATAACAGAACAAATCAAGAAAAGAAAACTCGCCGACTCCACCAGTTCTCATGTACGTAACAGAACAAGGAGAGAATAGAAAACTCGCCGACTCCACCAGTTCTCATGTACGTAACAGAACAAGGAGAGAATAGAAAACTCGCCGACTCCACCAGATCTCATGTACGTAACAGAAATGGAGAAAAGAAAACTCGCCGTCTCCACCAGATCTCATGTACGTAACAGAACAAGGAGAGAATAGAAAAATCGCCGACTCCACCAGTTCTCATGTACGTAACAGAACAAATAGAGAAAAGAAAACTCGCCGACTCCACCAGTTCGCATGTACGTAACAGAACAAGGAGAGAATAGAAAACTCGCCGACTCCACCAGTTCTCATGTAAGTAACAGAACAAATAGAGAAAAGAAAACTCGCCGACTCCACCAGTTCTCATGTACGTAACAGAACAAATAGAGAAAAGAAAACTCGCCGACTCCACCAGTTCTCATGTACGTAACAGAACAAATCGAGAAAAGAAAACTCGCCGACTCCACTAGTTCTCATGTACGTAACAGAACAAGGAGAGAATAGAAAACTCGCCGACTCCACCAGTTCTCATGTACGTAACAGAACTAGGAGAGAATAGAAACCTCGCCGACTCCTCCAGATCTCATGTGCGTAACAGAACAAGTAGAGAAAAGAAAACTCGCCGACTCCACCAGTTCTCATGTACGTAACAGAACAGGGAGAGAAAAGAAAACTCGCCGACTCCACCAGTTCTCATGTACGTAACAGAAATGGAGAAAAGAAAACTCGCCGTCTCCACCAGTTCTCATGTACGTAACAGAACAAGGAGAGAATAGAAAACTCGCCGACTCCACCAGTTCTCATGTACGTAACAGAACAAATAGAGAAAAGAAAACTCGCCGACTCCACCAGTTCTCATGTACGTAACAGAACAAATAGAGAAAAGAAAACTCGCCGACTCCACCAGTTCTCATGTACGTAACAGAACAAGGAGAGAATAGAAAACTCGCTGACTCCACCAGTTCTCATGTACGTAACAGATCAAGTAGAGAATAGAAAACTCGCAAACTCCACCAGCTCTCATGTACGTAACAGAACAAGGAAATAATAGAAAACTCGCAAACTCCACCAGTTCTCATGTACGTAACAGAACAAGTAGAGAAAAGAAAACTCGCCGACTCCACCAGTTCTCATGTACGTAACAGAAATGGAGAAAAGAAAACTCGCCGTCTCCACCAGATCTCATGTACGTAACAGAACAAGGAGAGAATAGAAAACTCGCCGACTCCACCAGTTCTCATAAACGTAACAGAACAAGGAGAGAATAGAAAACTCGCCGACTCCACCAGTTCTCATGTACGTAACAGAACAAGGAGAGAATAGAAAACTTGCCGACTCCACCAGTTCTCATGTACATAACAGAACAAATCGAGAAAAGAAAACTCGCCGACTCCACCAGTTCTCATGTACGTAACAGAACAAGGAGAGTATAGAAAACTCGCCGACTCCACCAGTTCTCATGTACGTAACAGAACAAGGACAGAATAGAAAACTCGCCGACTCCACCAGTTCTCATGTACGTAACAGAACAAGTAGAGAATAGAAAACTCGCAAACTCCACCAGCTCTCATGTACGTAACAGAACAAGGAATGAATAGAAAACTCGCCGACTCCACCAGATCTCATGTACGTAACAGAAATGGAGAAAAGAAAACTCGCCGTCTCCACCAGATCTCATGTACGTAACAGAACAAGGAGAGAATAGAAAACTCGCCGACTCCACCAGTTCTCATGTACGTAACAGAACAAATAGAGAAAAGAAAACTCGCCGACTCCACCAGTTCTCATGTACGTAACAGAACAAGGAGAGAATAGAAAACTCGCTGACTCCACCAGTTCTCATGTACGTAACAGAACAAGGAGAGAATAGAAAACTCGCCGACTCCACCAGTTCTCATGTACGTAACAGATCAAGTAGAGAATAGAAAACTCGCAAACTCCACCAGCTCTCATGTACGTAACAGAACAAGGAAATAATAGAAAACTCGCAAACTCCACCAGTTCTCATGTACGTAACAGAACAAGTAGAGAAAAGAAAACTCGCCGACTCCACCAGTTCTCATGTACGTAACAGAAATGGAGAAAAGAAAACTCGCCGTCTCCACCAGATCTCATGTACGTAACAGAACAAGGAGAGAATAGAAAACTCGCCGACTCCACCAGTTCTCATAAACGTAACAGAACAAGGAGAGAATAGAAAACTCGCCGACTCCACCAGTTCTCATGTACGTAACAGAACAAGGAGAGAATAGAAAACTTGCCGACTCCACCAGTTCTCATGTACATAACAGAACAAATCGAGAAAAGAAAACTCGCCGACTCCACCAGTTCTCATGTACGTAACAGAACAAGGAGAGTATAGAAAACTCGCCGACTCCACCAGTTCTCATGTACGTAACAGAACAAGGACAGAATAGAAAACTCGCCGACTCCACCAGTTCTCATGTACGTAACAGAACAAGTAGAGAATAGAAAACTCGCAAACTCCACCAGCTCTCATGTACGTAACAGAACAAGGAATGAATAGAAAACTCGCCGACTCCACCAGATCTCATGTACGTAACAGAACAAGGAGAGAATAGAAAACTCGCAAACTCCACCAGTTCTCATGTACGTAACAGAACAAGTAGAGAAAAGAAAACTCGCCGACTCCACCAGTTCTCATGTACGTAACAGAAATGGAGAAAAGAAAACTCGCCGTCTCCACCAGATCTCATGTACGTAACAGAACAAGGAGAGAATAGAAAAATCGCCGACTCCACCAGTTCTCATGTACGTAACAGAACAAGGAGAGAATAGACAACTCGCCGACTCCACCAGTTCTCATGTACGTAACAGAACAAATAGAGAAAAGAAAACTCGCCGACTCCACAAGTTCTCATGTACGTAACAGAACAAGGAGAGAATAGAAAACTCGCCTTCTCCACCAGTTCTCATGTACGTAGCAGAACAAATAGAGAAAAGAAAACTCGCCGACTCCACCAGATCTCATGTACGTAACAGAACAAGTAGAGAATAGAAAACTCGCCGACTCCACCAGTTCTCATGTACGTAACAGAACAAGGAGAGAATAGACAACTCGCCGACTCCACCAGTTCTCATGTACGTAACAGAACAAATAGAGAAAAGAAAACTCGCCGACTCCACAAGTTCTCATGTACGTAACAGAACAAGGAGAGAATAGAAAACTCGCCTTCTCCACCAGTTCTCATGTACGTAGCAGAACAAATAGAGAATAGAAAACTCGCCGACTCCACCAGTTCTCATGTACGTAACAGAACAAGGAGAGAATAGACAACTCGCCGACTCCACCAGATCTCATGTACGTAACAGAACAAGTAGAGAAAAGAAAACTCGCCGACTCCACCAGTTCTCATGTACGTAACAGAAATGGAGAAAAGAAAACTCGCCGTCTCCACCAGATCTCATGTACGTAACAGAACAAGGAGAGAATAGAAAAATCGCCGACTCCACCAGATCTCATGTACGTAACAGAACAATGAAAGAATAGAAAACTCGCCGACTCCACCAGTTCTCATGTACGTAACAGAACAAGGAGAGAATAGAAAACTCGCCGACTCCACCAGTTCTCTTGAACGTAACAGAACAAGGAGAGAATAGAAAACTCGCCGACTCCACCAGTTCTCATGTACGTAACAGAACAAGGAGAGAATAGAAAACTCGCCGACTCCACCAGTTCTCATGTACATAACAGAACAAATAGAGAAAAGAAAACTCGCCGACTCCACCAGTTCTCCTGTACGTAACAGAACAAATAGAGAATAGAAAAATCGCCGACTCCACCAGATCTCATGTACGTAACAGAACAATGAAAGAACAGAAAACTCGCCGACTCCACCAGTTCTCATGTACGTAACAGAACAAGGAGAGAATAGAAAACTCGCCGACTCCACCAGTTCTCATAAACGTAACAGAACAAGGAGAGAATAGAAAACTCGCCGACTCCACCAGTTCTCATGTACGTAACAGAACAAGGAGAGAATAGAAAACTTGCCGACTCCACCAGTTCTCCTGTACATAACAGAACAAATCGAGAAAAGAAAACTCGCCGACTCCACCAGTTCTCATGTACGTAACAGAACAAGGAGAGTATAGAAAACTCGCCGACTCCACCAGTTCTCATGTACGTAACAGAACAAGGAGAGAATAAAAAACTCGCCGACTCCACCAGATCTCATGTACGTAACAGAACAAGTAGAGAATAGAAAACTCGCCGACTCCACCAGTTCTCATGTACGTAACAGAACAAGGAGAGAATAGAAAACTCGCCGACTCCACCAGTTCTCATGTACGTAACAGAACAAGGAGAGAATAGAAAACTCGCAGACTCCACCAGTTCTCATGTACATAACAGAACAAATCAAGAAAAGAAAACTCGCCGACTCCACCAGTTCTCATGTACGTAACAGAACAAGGAGAGAATAGAAAACTCGCCGACTCCACCAGTTCTCATGTACGTAACAGAACAAGGAGAGAATAGAAAACTCGCCGACTCCACCAGATCTCATGTACGTAACAGAAATGGAGAAAAGAAAACTCGCCGTCTCCACCAGATCTCATGTACGTAACAGAACAAGGAGAGAATAGAAAAATCGCCGACTCCACCAGTTCTCATGTACGTAACAGAACAAATAGAGAAAAGAAAACTCGCCGACTCCACCAGTTCGCATGTACGTAACAGAACAAGGAGAGAATAGAAAACTCGCCGACTCCACCAGTTCTCATGTAAGTAACAGAACAAATAGAGAAAAGAAAACTCGCCGACTCCACCAGTTCTCATGTACGTAACAGAACAAGTAGAGAAAAGAAAACTCGCCGACTCCACCAGTTCTCATGTACGTAACAGAACAAATAGAGAAAAGAAAACTCGCCGACTCCACCAGTTCTCATGTACGTAACAGAACAAATCGAGAAAAGAAAACTCGCCGACTCCACTAGTTCTCATGTACGTAACAGAACAAGGAGAGAATAGAAAACTCGCCGACTCCACCAGTTCTCATGTACGTAACAGAACTAGGAGAGAATAGAAACCTCGCCGACTCCTCCAGATCTCATGTGCGTAACAGAACAAGTAGAGAAAAGAAAACTCGCCGACTCCACCAGTTCTCATGTACGTAACAGAACAAGGAGAGAAAAGAAAACTCGCCGACTCCACCAGTTCTCATGTACGTAACAGAAATGGAGAAAAGAAAACTCGCCGTCTCCACCAGTTCTCATGTACGTAACAGAACAAATAGAGAATAGAAAAATCGCCGACTCCACCAGATCTCATGTACGTAACAGAACAATGAAAGAACAGAAAACTCGCCGACTCCACCAGTTCTCATGTACGTAACAGAACAAGGAGAGAATAGAAAACTCGCCGACTCCACCAGTTCTCATGTACGTAACAGAACAAGGAGAGAATAGAAAACTTGCCGACTCCACCAGTTCTCATGTACATAACAGAACAAATCGAGAAAAGAAAACTCGCCGACTCCACCAGTTCTCATGTACGTAACAGAACAAGGAGAGTATAGAAAACTCGCCGACTCCACCAGTTCTCATGTACGTAACAGAACAAGGAGAGAATAAAAAACTCACCGACTCCACCAGATCTCATGTACGTAACAGAACAAGTAGAGAATAGAAAACTCGCCGACTCCACCAGTTCTCATGTACGTAACAGAACAAGGAGAGAATAGAAAACTCGCCGACTCCACCAGTTCTCATGTACGTAACAGAACAAGGAGAGAATAGAAAACTCGCAGACTCCACCAGTTCTCATGTACATAACAGAACAAATCAAGAAAAGAAAACTCGCCGACTCCACCAGTTCTCATGTACGTAACAGAACAAGGAGAGAATAGAAAACTCGCCGACTCCACCAGTTCTCATGTACGTAACAGAACAAGGAGAGAATAGAAAACTCGCCGACTCCACCAGATCTCATGTACGTAACAGAAATGGAGAAAAGAAAACTCGCCGTCTCCACCAGATCTCATGTACGTAACAGAACAAGGAGAGAATAGAAAAATCGCCGACTCCACCAGTTCTCATGTACGTAACAGAACAAATAGAGAAAAGAAAACTCGCCGACTCCACCAGTTCGCATGTACGTAACAGAACAAGGAGAGAATAGAAAACTCGCCGACTCCACCAGTTCTCATGTAAGTAACAGAACAAATAGAGAAAAGAAAACTCGCCGACTCCACCAGTTCTCATGTACGTAACAGAACAAATAGAGAAAAGAAAACTCGCCGACTCCACCAGTTCTCATGTACGTAACAGAAATGGAGAAAAGAAAACTCGCCGTCTCCACCAGTTCTCATGTACGTAACAGAACAAGGAGAGAATAGAAAACTCGCCGACTCCACCAGTTCTCATGTACGTAACAGAACAAATAGAGAAAAGAAAACTCGCCGACTCCACCAGTTCTCATGTACGTAACAGAACAAATAGAGAAAAGAAAACTCGCCGACTCCACCAGTTCTCATGTACGTAACAGAACAAGGAGAGAATAGAAAACTCGCTGACTCCACCAGTTCTCATGTACGTAACAGAACAAGGAGAGAAAAGAAAACTCGCCGACTCCACCAGTTCTCATGTACGTAACAGATCAAGTAGAGAATAGAAAACTCGCAAACTCCACCAGCTCTCATGTACGTAACAGAACAAGGAAATAATAGAAAACTCGCAAACTCCACCAGTTCTCATGTACGTAACAGAACAAGTAGAGAAAAGAAAACTCGCCGACTCCACCAGTTCTCATGTACGTAACAGAACAAGGAGAGAATAGAAAACTCGCCGACTCCACCAGTTCTCATGTACGTAACAGAACAAGGAGAGAATAGAAAACTCGCCGACTCCACCAGTTCTCATGTACGTAACAGAACAAGGAGAGAATAGAAAACTCGCCGACTCCACCACATCTCATGTACGTAACAGAACAAGGAGAGAATAGAAAACTCGCCGACTCCACCAGTTCTCATGTACGTAACAGAACAAGGAGAAAATAGAAAACTCGCCGACTCCACCAGATCTCATGTACGTAACAGAACAAATAGAGAAAAGAAAACTCGCCGACTCCACCAGTTCTCATGTACGTAACAGAAATGGAGAAAAGAAAACTCGCCGTCTCCACCAGATCTCATGTACGTAACAGAACAAGGAGAGAATAGAAAACTCGCCGACTCCACCAGTTCTCATGTACGTAACAGAACAAGGAGAGAATAGAAAACTCGCCGACTCCACCAGTTCTCATGTACGTAACAGAGCAAGTAGAGAATAGAAAACTCGCAAACTCCACCAGCTCTCATGTACGTAACAGATCAAGGTAAGAATAGAAAACTCGCCGACTCCACCAGATCTCATATACGTAACAGAACAAGGAGAGAATAGAAAACTCGCCGACTCCACCAGTTCTCATGTACGTAACAGAACAAGGAGAGAATAGAAAACTCGCCGACTCCATCAGTTCTCATGTACGTAACAGAACAAGGAGAGAATAGAAAACTCGCCGACTCCACCAGTTCTCATGTACGTAACAGAACAAGGAGAGAATAGAAAACTCGCCGACTCCACCACATCTCATGTACGTAACAGAACAAGGAGAGAATAGAAAACTCGCCGACTCCACCAGTTCTCATGTACGTAACAGAACAAGGAGAAAATAGAAAACTCGCCGACTCCACCAGATCTCATGTACGTAACAGAACAAATAGAGAAAAGAAAACTCGCCGACTCCACCAGTTCTCATGTACGTAACAGAAATGGAGAAAAGAAAACTCGCCGTCTCCACCAGATCTCATGTACGTAACAGAACAAGGAGAGAATAGAAAACTCGCCGACTCCACCAGTTCCCATGTACGTAACAGAACAAGGAGAGAATAGAAAACTCGCCGACTCCACCAGTTCTCATGTACGTAACAGAGCAAGTAGAGAATAGAAAACTCGCAAACTCCACCAGCTCTCATGTACGTAACAGATCAAGGTAAGAATAGAAAACTCGCCGACTCCACCAGATCTCATGTACGTAACAGAACAAGGAGAGAATAGAAAACTCGCCGACTCCACCAGTTCTCATGTACGTAACAGAACAAGGAGAGAATAGAAAACTCGCCGACTCCATCAGTTCTCATGTACGTAACAGAACAAGGAGAGAATAGAAAACTCGCAGACTCCACCTGTTCTCATGTACATAACAGAACAAATCAAGAAAAGAAAACTCGCCGACTCCACCAGTTCTCATGTACGTAACAGAACAAGGAGAGAATAGAAAACTCGCCGACTCCACCAGATCTCATGTACGTAACAGAAATGGAGAAAAGAAAACTCGCCGACTCCACCAGTTCTCATGTACGTAACAGAACAAGTAGAGAAAAGAAAACTCGCCGACTCCACCAGTTCTCATGTACGTAACAGAACAGGGAGAGAATGGAAAACTCGCCGACTCCACCAGTTCTCATGTACGTAACAGAACAAGGAGAGAATAGAAAACTCGCCGACTCCACCAGTTCTCATGTACGTAACAGAACAAGGAGAGAATAGAAAACTCGCTGACTCCACCAGTTCTCATGTACGTAACAGAACAAGGAGAGAATAGAAAACTCGCCGACTCCACCAGTTCTCATGTACGTAACAGATCAAGTAGAGAATAGAAAACTCGCAAACTCCACCAGCTCTCATGTACGTAACAGAACAAGGAAATAATAGAAAACTCGCAAACTCCACCAGTTCTCATGTACGTAACAGAACAAGTAGAGAAAAGAAAACTCGCCGACTCCACCAGTTCTCATGTACGTAACAGAAATGGAGAAAAGAAAACTCGCCGTCTCCACCAGATCTCATGTACGTAACAGAACAAGGAGAGAATAGAAAACTCGCCGACTCCACCAGTTCTCATGTACGTAACAGAACAAGGAGAGAATAGAAAACTCGCCGACTCCACCAGTTCTCATGTACGTAACAGAACAAGGAGAGAATAGAAAACTCGCCGACTCCACCACATCTCATGTAAGTAACAGAACAAGGAGAGAATAGAAAACTCGCCGACTCCACCAGTTCTCATGTACGTAACAGAACAAGGAGAAAATAGAAAACTCGCCGACTCCACCAGATCTCATGTACGTAACAGAACAAATAGAGAAAAGAAAACTCGCCGACTCCACCAGTTCTCATGTACGTAACAGAAATGGAGAAAAGAAAACTCGCCGTCTCCACCAGATCTCGTGTACGTAACAGAACAAGGAGAGAATAGAAAACTCGCCGACTCCACCAGTTCTCATGTACGTAACATAACAAGGAGAGAATAGAAAACTCGCCGGCTCCACCAGTTCTCATGTACGTAACAGAACAAGTAGAGAAAAGAAAACTCGCCGACTCCACCAGTTCTCATGTACGTAACAGAACAAGTAGAGAATAGAAAACTCGCAAACTCCACCAGCTCTCATGTACGTAACAGAACAAGGAAAGAATAGAAAACTCGCCGACTCCACCAGATCTCATGTACGTAACAGAACAAGGAGAGAATAGAAAACTCGCCGACTCCACCAGTTCTCATGTACGTAACAGAACAAGGAGAGAATAGAAAACTCGCCGACTCCACCAGTTCTCATGTACGTAACAGAACAAGGAGAGAATAGAAAACTCGCAGACTCCACCTGTTCTCATGTACATAACAGAACAAATCAAGAAAAGAAAACTCGCCGACTCCACCAGTTCTCATGTACGTAACAGAACAAGGAGAGAATAGAAAACTCGCCGACTCCACCAGTTCTCATGTACGTAACAGAACTAGGAGAGAATAGAAACCTCGCCGACTCCTCCAGATCTCATGTGCGTAACAGAACAAGTAGAGAAAAGAAAACTCGCCGACTCCACCAGTTCTCATGTACGTAACAGAACAGGGAGAGAAAAGAAAACTCGCCGACTCCACCAGTTCTCATGTACGTAACAGAAATGGAGAAAAGAAAACTCGCCGTCTCCACCAGTTCTCATGTACGTAACAGAACAAGGAGAGAATAGAAAACTCGCCGACTCCACCAGTTCTCATGTACGTAACAGAACAAATAGAGAAAAGAAAACTCGCCGACTCCACCAGTTCTCATGTACGTAACAGAACAAATAGAGAAAAGAAAACTCGCCGACTCCACCAGTTCTCATGTACGTAACAGAACAAGGAGAGAATAGAAAACTCGCTGACTCCACCAGTTCTCATGTACGTAACAGAACAAGGAGAGAATAGAAAACTCGCCGACTCCACCAGTTCTCATGTACGTAACAGAACTAGGAGAGAATAGAAACCTCGCCGACTCCTCCAGATCTCATGTGCGTAACAGAACAAGTAGAGAAAAGAAAACTCGCCGACTCCACCAGTTCTCATGTACGTAACAGAACAGGGAGAGAAAAGAAAACTCGCCGACTCCACCAGTTCTCATGTACGTAACAGAAATGGAGAAAAGAAAACTCGCCGTCTCCACCAGTTCTCATGTACGTAACAGAACAAGGAGAGAATAGAAAACTCGCCGACTCCACCAGTTCTCATGTACGTAACAGAACAAGGAGAGAATAGAAAACTCGCCGACTCCACCAGTTCTCATGTACGTAACAGAACAAGGAGAGAATAGAAAACTCGCCGACTCCACCACATCTCATGTACGTAACAGAACAAGGAGAGAATAGAAAACTCGCCGACTCCACCAGTTCTCATGTACGTAACAGAACAAGGAGAAAATAGAAAACTCGCCGACTCCACCAGATCTCATGTACGTAACAGAACAAATAGAGAAAAGAAAACTCGCCGACTCCACCAGTTCTCATGTACGTAACAGAAATGGAGAAAAGAAAACTCGCCGTCTCCACCAGATCTCATGTACGTAACAGAACAAGGAGAGAATAGAAAACTCGCCGACTCCACCAGTTCTCATGTACGTAACAGAACAAGGAGAGAATAGAAAACTCGCCGACTCCACCAGTTCTCATGTACGTAACAGAGCAAGTAGAGAATAGAAAACTCGCAAACTCCACCAGCTCTCATGTACGTAACAGATCAAGGTAAGAATAGAAAACTCGCCGACTCCACCAGATCTCATGTACGTAACAGAACAAGGAGAGAATAGAAAACTCGCCGACTCCACCAGTTCTCATGTACGTAACAGAACAAGGAGAGAATAGAAAACTCGCCGACTCCATCAGTTCTCATGTACGTAACAGAACAAGGAGAGAATAGAAAACTCGCCGACTCCACCAGTTCTCATGTACGTAACAGAACAAGGAGAGAATAGAAAACTCGCCGACTCCACCACATCTCATGTACGTAACAGAACAAGGAGAGAATAGAAAACTCGCCGACTCCACCAGTTCTCATGTACGTAACAGAACAAGGAGAAAATAGAAAACTCGCCGACTCCACCAGATCTCATGTACGTAACAGAACAAATAGAGAAAAGAAAACTCGCCGACTCCACCAGTTCTCATGTACGTAACAGAAATGGAGAAAAGAAAACTCGCCGTCTCCACCAGATCTCATGTACGTAACAGAACAAGGAGAGAATAGAAAACTCGCCGACTCCACCAGTTCTCATGTACGTAACAGAACAAGGAGAGAATAGAAAACTCGCCGACTCCACCAGTTCTCATGTACGTAACAGAGCAAGTAGAGAATAGAAAACTCGCAAACTCCACCAGCTCTCATGTACGTAACAGATCAAGGTAAGAATAGAAAACTCGCCGACTCCACCAGATCTCATGTACGTAACAGAACAAGGAGAGAATAGAAAACTCGCCGACTCCACCAGTTCTCATGTACGTAACAGAACAAGGAGAGAATAGAAAACTCGCCGACTCCATCAGTTCTCATGTACGTAACAGAACAAGGAGAGAATAGAAAACTCGCAGACTCCACCTGTTCTCATGTACATAACAGAACAAATCAAGAAAAGAAAACTCGCCGACTCCACCAGTTCTCATGTACGTAACAGAACAAGGAGAGAATAGAAAACTCGCCGACTCCACCAGATCTCATGTACGTAACAGAAATGGAGAAAAGAAAACTCGCCGACTCCACCAGTTCTCATGTACGTAACAGAACAAGTAGAGAAAAGAAAACTCGCCGACTCCACCAGTTCTCATGTACGTAACAGAACAGGGAGAGAATGGAAAACTCGCCGACTCCACCAGTTCTCATGTACGTAACAGAACAAGGAGAGAATAGAAAACTCGCCGACTCCACCAGTTCTCATGTACGTAACAGAACAAGGAGAGAATAGAAAACTCGCTGACTCCACCAGTTCTCATGTACGTAACAGAACAAGGAGAGAATAGAAAACTCGCCGACTCCACCAGTTCTCATGTACGTAACAGAACAAGTAGAGAATAGAAAACTCGCAAACTCCACCAGCTCTCATGTACGTAACAGAACAAGGAAATAATAGAAAACTCGCAAACTCCACCAGTTCTCATGTACGTAACAGAACAAGTAGAGAAAAGAAAACTCGCCGACTCCACCAGTTCTCATGTACGTAACAGAAATGGAGAAAAGAAAACTCGCCGTCTCCACCAGATCTCATGTACGTAACAGAACAAGGAGAGAATAGAAAACTCGCCGACTCCACCAGTTCTCATGTACGTAACAGAACAAGGAGAGAATAGAAAACTCGCCGACTCCACCAGTTCTCATGTACGTAACAGAACAAGGAGAGAATAGAAAACTCGCCGACTCCACCACATCTCATGTAAGTAACAGAACAAGGAGAGAATAGAAAACTCGCCGACTCCACCAGTTCTCATGTACGTAACAGAACAAGGAGAAAATAGAAAACTCGCCGACTCCACCAGATCTCATGTACGTAACAGAACAAATAGAGAAAAGAAAACTCGCCGACTCCACCAGTTCTCATGTACGTAACAGAAATGGAGAAAAGAAAACTCGCCGTCTCCACCAGATCTCATGTACGTAACAGAACAAGGAGAGAATAGAAAACTCGCCGACTCCACCAGTTCTCATGTACGTAACAGAACAAGGAGAGAATAGAAAACTCGCCGGCTCCACCAGTTCTCATGTACGTAACAGAACAAGTAGAGAAAAGAAAACTCGCCGACTCCACCAGTTCTCATGTACGTAACAGAACAAGTAGAGAATAGAAAACTCGCAAACTCCACCAGCTCTCATGTACGTAACAGAACAAGGAAAGAATAGAAAACTCGCCGACTCCACCAGATCTCATGTACGTAACAGAACAAGGAGAGAATAGAAAACTCGCCGACTCCACCAGTTCTCATGTACGTAACAGAACAAGGAGAGAATAGAAAACTCGCCGACTCCACCAGTTCTCATGTACGTAACAGAACAAGGAGAGAATAGAAAACTCGCAGACTCCACCTGTTCTCATGTACATAACAGAACAAATCAAGAAAAGAAAACTCGCCGACTCCACCAGTTCTCATGTACGTAACAGAACAAGGAGAGAATAGAAAACTCGCCGACTCCACCAGTTCTCATGTACGTAACAGAACTAGGAGAGAATAGAAACCTCGCCGACTCCTCCAGATCTCATGTGCGTAACAGAACAAGTAGAGAAAAGAAAACTCGCCGACTCCACCAGTTCTCATGTACGTAACAGAACAGGGAGAGAAAAGAAAACTCGCCGACTCCACCAGTTCTCATGTACGTAACAGAAATGGAGAAAAGAAAACTCGCCGTCTCCACCAGTTCTCATGTACGTAACAGAACAAGGAGAGAATAGAAAACTCGCCGACTCCACCACATCTCATGTACGTAACAGAACAAGGAGAGAATAGAAAACTCGCCGACTCCACCAGTTCTCATGTACGTAACAGAACAAGGAGAAAATAGAAAACTCGCCGACTCCACCAGATCTCATGTACGTAACAGAACAAATAGAGAAAAGAAAACTCGCCGACTCCACCAGTTCTCATGTACGTAACAGAAATGGAGAAAAGAAAACTCGCCGTCTCCACCAGATCTCATGTACGTAACAGAACAAGGAGAGAATAGAAAACTCGCCGACTCCACCAGTTCTCATGTACGTAACAGAACAAGGAGAGAATAGAAAACTCGCCGACTCCACCAGTTCTCATGTACGTAACAGAGCAAGTAGAGAATAGAAAACTCGCAAACTCCACCAGCTCTCATGTACGTAACAGATCAAGGTAAGAATAGAAAACTCGCCGACTCCACCAGATCTCATGTACGTAACAGAACAAGGAGAGAATAGAAAACTCGCCGACTCCACCAGTTCTCATGTACGTAACAGAACAAGGAGAGAATAGAAAACTCGCCGACTCCATCAGTTCTCATGTACGTAACAGAACAAGGAGAGAATAGAAAACTCGCCGACTCCACCAGTTCTCATGTACGTAACAGAACAAGGAGAGAATAGAAAACTCGCCGACTCCACCACATCTCATGTACGTAACAGAACAAGGAGAGAATAGAAAACTCGCCGACTCCACCAGTTCTCATGTACGTAACAGAACAAGGAGAAAATAGAAAACTCGCCGACTCCACCAGATCTCATGTACGTAACAGAACAAATAGAGAAAAGAAAACTCGCCGACTCCACCAGTTCTCATGTACGTAACAGAAATGGAGAAAAGAAAACTCGCCGTCTCCACCAGATCTCATGTACGTAACAGAACAAGGAGAGAATAGAAAACTCGCCGACTCCACCAGTTCTCATGTACGTAACAGAACAAGGAGAGAATAGAAAACTCGCCGACTCCACCAGTTCTCATGTACGTAACAGAGCAAGTAGAGAATAGAAAACTCGCAAACTCCACCAGCTCTCATGTACGTAACAGATCAAGGTAAGAATAGAAAACTCGCCGACTCCACCAGATCTCATGTACGTAACAGAACAAGGAGAGAATAGAAAACTCGCCAACTCCACCAGTTCTCATGTACGTAACAGAACAAGGAGAGAATAGAAAACTCGCCGACTCCATCAGTTCTCATGTACGTAACAGAACAAGGAGAGAATAGAAAACTCGCAGACTCCACCTGTTCTCATGTACATAACAGAACAAATCAAGAAAAGAAAACTCGCCGACTCCACCAGTTCTCATGTACGTAACAGAACAAGGAGAGAATAGAAAACTCGCCGACTCCACCAGATCTCATGTACGTAACAGAAATGGAGAAAAGAAAACTCGCCGACTCCACCAGTTCTCATGTACGTAACAGAACAAGTAGAGAAAAGAAAACTCGCCGACTCCACCAGTTCTCATGTACGTAACAGAACAGGGAGAGAATGGAAAACTCGCCGACTCCACCAGTTCTCATGTACGTAACAGAACAAGGAGAGAATAGAAAACTCGCCGACTCCACCAGTTCTCATGTACGTAACAGAACAAGGAGAGAATAGAAAACTCGCTGACTCCACCAGTTCTCATGTACGTGACAGAACAAGGAGAGAATAGAAAACTCGCCGACTCCACCAGTTCTCATGTACGTAACAGAACAAGTAGAGAATAGAAAACTCGCAAACTCCACCAGCTCTCATGTACGTAACAGAACAAGGAAATAATAGAAAACTCGCAAACTCCACCAGTTCTCATGTACGTAACAGAACAAGTAGAGAAAAGAAAACTCGCCGACTCCACCAGTTCTCATGTACGTAACAGAAATGGAGAAAAGAAAACTCGCCGTCTCCACCAGATCTCATGTACGTAACAGAACAAGGAGAGAATAGAAAACTCGCCGACTCCACCAGTTCTCATGTACGTAACAGAACAAGGAGAGAATAGAAAACTCGCCGACTCCACCAGTTCTCATGTACGTAACAGAACAAGGAGAGAATAGAAAACTCGCCGACTCCACCACATCTCATGTAAGTAACAGAACAAGGAGAGAATAGAAAACTCGCCGACTCCACCAGTTCTCATGTACGTAACAGAACAAGGAGAAAATAGAAAACTCGCCGACTCCACCAGATCTCATGTACGTAACAGAACAAATAGAGAAAAGAAAACTCGCCGACTCCACCAGTTCTCATGTACGTAACAGAAATGGAGAAAAGAAAACTCGCCGTCTCCACCAGATCTCATGTACGTAACAGAACAAGGAGAGAATAGAAAACTCGCCGACTCCACCAGTTCTCATGTACGTAACAGAACAAGGAGAGAATAGAAAACTCGCCGGCTCCACCAGTTCTCATGTACGTAACAGAACAAGTAGAGAAAAGAAAACTCGCCGACTCCACCAGTTCTCATGTACGTAACAGAACAAGTAGAGAATAGAAAACTCGCAAACTCCACCAGCTCTCATGTACGTAACAGAACAAGGAAAGAATAGAAAACTCGCCGACTCCACCAGATCTCATGTACGTAACAGAACAAGGAGAGAATAGAAAACTCGCCGACTCCACCAGTTCTCATGTACGTAACAGAACAAGGAGAGAATAGAAAACTCGCCGACTCCACCAGTTCTCATGTACGTAACAGAACAAGGAGAGAATAGAAAACTCGCAGACTCCACCTGTTCTCATGTACATAACAGAACAAATCAAGAAAAGAAAACTCGCCGACTCCACCAGTTCTCATGTACGTAACAGAACAAGGAGAGAATAGAAAACTCGCCGACTCCACCAGTTCTCATGTACGTAACAGAACTAGGAGAGAATAGAAACCTCGCCGACTCCTCCAGATCTCATGTGCGTAACAGAACAAGTAGAGAAAAGAAAACTCGCCGACTCCACCAGTTCTCATGTACGTAACAGAACAGGGAGAGAAAAGAAAACTCGCCGACTCCACCAGTTCTCATGTACGTAACAGAAATGGAGAAAAGAAAACTCGCCGTCTCCACCAGTTCTCATGTACGTAACAGAACAAGGAGAGAATAGAAAACTCGCCGACTCCACCAGTTCTCATGTACGTAACAGAACAAATAGAGAAAAGAAAACTCGCCGACTCCACCAGTTCTCATGTACGTAACAGAACAAATAGAGAAAAGAAAACTCGCCGACTCCACCAGTTCTCATGTACGTAACAGAACAAGGAGAGAATAGAAAACTCGCTGACTCCACCAGTTCTCATGTACGTAACAGATCAAGGTAAGAATAGAAAACTCGCCGACTCCACCAGATCTCATGTACGTAACAGAACAAGGAGAGAATAGAAAACTCGCCGACTCCACCAGTTCTCATGTACGTAACAGAACAAGGAGAGAATAGAAAACTCGCCGACTCCATCAGTTCTCATGTACGTAACAGAACAAGGAGAGAATAGAAAACTCGCCGACTCCACCAGTTCTCATGTACGTAACAGAACAAGGAGAGAATAGAAAACTCGCCGACTCCACCACATCTCATGTACGTAACAGAACAAGGAGAGAATAGAAAACTCGCCGACTCCACCAGTTCTCATGTACGTAACAGAACAAGGAGAAAATAGAAAACTCGCCGACTCCACCAGATCTCATGTACGTAACAGAACAAATAGAGAAAAGAAAACTCGCCGACTCCACCAGTTCTCATGTACGTAACAGAAATGGAGAAAAGAAAACTCGCCGTCTCCACCAGATCTCATGTACGTAACAGAACAAGGAGAGAATAGAAAACTCGCCGACTCCACCAGTTCTCATGTACGTAACAGAACAAGGAGAGAATAGAAAACTCGCCGACTCCACCAGTTCTCATGTACGTAACAGAGCAAGTAGAGAATAGAAAACTCGCAAACTCCACCAGCTCTCATGTACGTAACAGATCAAGGTAAGAATAGAAAACTCGCCGACTCCACCAGATCTCATGTACGTAACAGAACAAGGAGAGAATAGAAAACTCGCCGACTCCACCAGTTCTCATGTACGTAACAGAACAAGGAGAGAATAGAAAACTCGCCGACTCCATCAGTTCTCATGTACGTAACAGAACAAGGAGAGAATAGAAAACTCGCAGACTCCACCTGTTCTCATGTACATAACAGAACAAATCAAGAAAAGAAAACTCGCCGACTCCACCAGTTCTCATGTACGTAACAGAACAAGGAGAGAATAGAAAACTCGCCGACTCCACCAGATCTCATGTACGTAACAGAAATGGAGAAAAGAAAACTCGCCGACTCCACCAGTTCTCATGTACGTAACAGAACAAGTAGAGAAAAGAAAACTCGCCGACTCCACCAGTTCTCATGTACGTAACAGAACAGGGAGAGAATGGAAAACTCGCCGACTCCACCAGTTCTCATGTACGTAACAGAACAAGGAGAGAATAGAAAACTCGCCGACTCCACCAGTTCTCATGTACGTAACAGAACAAGGAGAGAATAGAAAACTCGCTGACTCCACCAGTTCTCATGTACGTAACAGAACAAGGAGAGAATAGAAAACTCGCCGACTCCACCAGTTCTCATGTACGTAACAGAACAAGTAGAGAATAGAAAACTCGCAAACTCCACCAGCTCTCATGTACGTAACAGAACAAGGAAATAATAGAAAACTCGCAAACTCCACCAGTTCTCATGTACGTAACAGAACAAGTAGAGAAAAGAAAACTCGCCGACTCCACCAGTTCTCATGTACGTAACAGAAATGGAGAAAAGAAAACTCGCCGTCTCCACCAGATCTCATGTACGTAACAGAACAAGGAGAGAATAGAAAACTCGCCGACTCCACCAGTTCTCATGTACGTAACAGAACAAGGAGAGAATAGAAAACTCGCCGACTCCACCAGTTCTCATGTACGTAACAGAACAAGGAGAGAATAGAAAACTCGCCGACTCCACCACATCTCATGTAAGTAACAGAACAAGGAGAGAATAGAAAACTCGCCGACTCCACCAGTTCTCATGTACGTAACAGAACAAGGAGAAAATAGAAAACTCGCCGACTCCACCAGATCTCATGTACGTAACAGAACAAATAGAGAAAAGAAAACTCGCCGACTCCACCAGTTCTCATGTACGTAACAGAAATGGAGAAAAGAAAACTCGCCGTCTCCACCAGATCTCATGTACGTAACAGAACAAGGAGAGAATAGAAAACTCGCCGACTCCACCAGTTCTCATGTACGTAACAGAACAAGGAGAGAATAGAAAACTCGCCGGCTCCACCAGTTCTCATGTACGTAACAGAACAAGTAGAGAAAAGAAAACTCGCCGACTCCACCAGTTCTCATGTACGTAACAGAACAAGTAGAGAATAGAAAACTCGCAAACTCCACCAGCTCTCATGTACGTAACAGAACAAGGAAAGAATAGAAAACTCGCCGACTCCACCAGATCTCATGTACGTAACAGAACAAGGAGAGAATAGAAAACTCGCCGACTCCACCAGTTCTCATGTACGTAACAGAACAAGGAGAGAATAGAAAACTCGCCGACTCCACCAGTTCTCATGTACGTAACAGAACAAGGAGAGAATAGAAAACTCGCAGACTCCACCTGTTCTCATGTACATAACAGAACAAATCAAGAAAAGAAAACTCGCCGACTCCACCAGTTCTCATGTACGTAACAGAACAAGGAGAGAATAGAAAACTCGCCGACTCCACCAGTTCTCATGTACGTAACAGAACTAGGAGAGAATAGAAACCTCGCCGACTCCTCCAGATCTCATGTGCGTAACAGAACAAGTAGAGAAAAGAAAACTCGCCGACTCCACCAGTTCTCATGTACGTAACAGAACAGGGAGAGAAAAGAAAACTCGCCGACTCCACCAGTTCTCATGTACGTAACAGAAATGGAGAAAAGAAAACTCGCCGTCTCCACCAGTTCTCATGTACGTAACAGAACAAGGAGAGAATAGAAAACTCGCCGACTCCACCAGTTCTCATGTACGTAACAGAACAAATAGAGAAAAGAAAACTCGCCGACTCCACCAGTTCTCATGTACGTAACAGAACAAATAGAGAAAAGAAAACTCGCCGACTCCACCAGTTCTCATGTACGTAACAGAACAAGGAGAGAATAGAAAACTCGCTGACTCCACCAGTTCTCATGTACGTAACAGAACAAGGAGAGAATAGAAAACTCGCCGACTCCACCAGTTCTCATGTACGTAACAGATCAAGTAGAGAATAGAAAACTCGCAAACTCCACCAGCTCTCATGTACGTAACAGAACAAGGAAATAATAGAAAACTCGCAAACTCCACCAGTTCTCATGTACGTAACAGAACAAGTAGAGAAAAGAAAACTCGCCGACTCCACCAGTTCTCATGTACGTAACAGAAATGGAGAAAAGAAAACTCGCCGTCTCCACCAGATCTCATGTACGTAACAGAACAAGGAGAGAATAGAAAACTCGCCGACTCCACCAGTTCTCATGTACGTAACAGAACAAGGAGAGAATAGAAAACTCGCCGACTCCACCAGTTCTCATGTACGTAACAGAACAAGGAGAGAATAGAAAACTCGCCGACTCCACCACATCTCATGTACGTAACAGAACAAGGAGAGAATAGAAAACTCGCCGACTCCACCAGTTCTCATGTACGTAACAGAACAAGGAGAAAATAGAAAACTCGCCGACTCCACCAGATCTCATGTACGTAACAGAACAAATAGAGAAAAGAAAACTCGCCGACTCCACCAGTTCTCATGTACGTAACAGAAATGGAGAAAAGAAAACTCGCCGTCTCCACCAGATCTCATGTACGTAACAGAACAAGGAGAGAATAGAAAACTCGCCGACTCCACCAGTTCTCATGTACGTAACAGAACAAGGAGAGAATAGAAAACTCGCCGACTCCACCAGTTCTCATGTACGTAACAGAACAAGTAGAGAAAAGAATACTCGCCGACTCCACCAGTTCTCATGTACGTAACAGAGCAAGTAGAGAATAGAAAACTCGCAAACTCCACCAGCTCTCATGTACGTAACAGATCAAGGTAAGAATAGAAAACTCGCCGACTCCACCAGATCTCATGTACGTAACAGAACAAGGAGAGAATAGAAAACTCGCCGACTCCACCAGTTCTCATGTACGTAACAGAACAAGGAGAGAATAGAAAACTCGCCGACTCCATCAGTTCTCATGTACGTAACAGAACAAGGAGAGAATAGAAAACTCGCAGACTCCACCTGTTCTCATGTACATAACAGAACAAATCAAGAAAAGAAAACTCGCCGACTCCACCAGTTCTCATGTACGTAACAGAACAAGGAGAGAATAGAAAACTCGCCGACTCCACCAGATCTCATGTACGTAACAGAAATGGAGAAAAGAAAACTCGCCGACTCCACCAGTTCTCATGTACGTAACAGAACAAGTAGAGAAAAGAAAACTCGCCGACTCCACCAGTTCTCATGTACGTAACAGAAATGGAGAAAAGAAAACTCGCCGTCTCCACCAGATCTCATGTACGTAACAGAACAAGGAGAGAATAGAAAACTCGCCGACTCCACCAGTTCTCATGTACGTAACAGAACAAGGAGAGAATAGAAAACTCGCCGACTCCACCAGTTCTCATGTACGTAACAGAACAAGGAGAGAATAGAAAACTCGCCGACTCCACCACATCTCATGTAAGTAACAGAACAAGGAGAGAATAGAAAACTCGCCGACTCCACCAGTTCTCATGTACGTAACAGAACAAGGAGAAAATAGAAAACTCGCCGACTCCACCAGATCTCATGTACGTAACAGAACAAATAGAGAAAAGAAAACTCGCCGACTCCACCAGTTCTCATGTACGTAACAGAAATGGAGAAAAGAAAACTCGCCGTCTCCACCAGATCTCATGTACGTAACAGAACAAGGAGAGAATAGAAAACTCGCCGACTCCACCAGTTCTCATGTACGTAACAGAACAAATAGAGAAAAGAAAACTCGCCGACTCCACCAGTTCTCATGTACGTAACAGAACAAATAGAGAAAAGAAAACTCGCCGACTCCACCAGTTCTCATGTACGTAACAGAACAAGGAGAGAATAGAAAACTCGCTGACTCCACCAGTTCTCATGTACGTAACAGAACAAGGAGAGAATAGAAAACTCGCCGACTCCACCAGTTCTCATGTACGTAACAGATCAAGTAGAGAATAGAAAACTCGCAAACTCCACCAGCTCTCATGTACGTAACAGAACAAGGAAATAATAGAAAACTCGCAAACTCCACCAGTTCTCATGTACGTAACAGAACAAGTAGAGAAAAGAAAACTCGCCGACTCCACCAGTTCTCATGTACGTAACAGAAATGGAGAAAAGAAAACTCGCCGTCTCCACCAGATCTCATGTACGTAACAGAACAAGGAGAGAATAGAAAACTCGCCGACTCCACCAGTTCTCATGTACGTAACAGAACAAGGAGAGAATAGAAAACTCGCCGACTCCACCAGTTCTCATGTACGTAACAGAACAAGGAGAGAATAGAAAACTCGCCGACTCCACCACATCTCATGTACGTAACAGAACAAGGAGAGAATAGAAAACTCGCCGACTCCACCAGTTCTCATGTACGTAACAGAACAAGGAGAAAATAGAAAACTCGCCGACTCCACCAGATCTCATGTACGTAACAGAACAAATAGAGAAAAGAAAACTCGCCGACTCCACCAGTTCTCATGTACGTAACAGAAATGGAGAAAAGAAAACTCGCCGTCTCCACCAGATCTCATGTACGTAACAGAACAAGGAGAGAATAGAAAACTCGCCGACTCCACCAGTTCTCATGTACGTAACAGAACAAGGAGAGAATAGAAAACTCGCCGACTCCACCAGTTCTCATGTACGTAACAGAACAAGTAGAGAAAAGAAAACTCGCCGACTCCACCAGTTCTCATGTACGTAACAGAGCAAGTAGAGAATAGAAAACTCGCAAACTCCACCAGCTCTCATGTACGTAACAGATCAAGGTAAGAATAGAAAACTCGCCGACTCCACCAGATCTCATGTACGTAACAGAACAAGGAGAGAATAGAAAACTCGCCGACTCCACCAGTTCTCATGTACGTAACAGAACAAGGAGAGAATAGAAAACTCGCCGACTCCATCAGTTCTCATGTACGTAACAGAACAAGGAGAGAATAGAAAACTCGCAGACTCCACCTGTTCTCATGTACATAACAGAACAAATCAAGAAAAGAAAACTCGCCGACTCCACCAGTTCTCATGTACGTAACAGAACAAGGAGAGAATAGAAAACTCGCCGACTCCACCAGATCTCATGTACGTAACAGAAATGGAGAAAAGAAAACTCGCCGACTCCACCAGTTCTCATGTACGTAACAGAACAAGTAGAGAAAAGAAAACTCGCCGACTCCACCAGTTCTCATGTACGTAACAGAACAGGGAGAGAATGGAAAACTCGCCGACTCCACCAGTTCTCATGTACGTAACAGAACAAGGAGAGAATAGAAAACTCGCCATCTCCACCAGTTCTCATGTACGTAACAGAACAAGGAGAGAATAGAAAACTCGCTGACTCCACCAGTTCTCATGTACGTAACAGAACAAGGAGAGAATAGAAAACTCGCCGACTCCACCAGTTCTCATGTACGTAACAGATCAAGTAGAGAATAGAAAGCTCGCAAACTCCACCAGCTCTCATGTACGTAACAGAACAAGGAAATAATAGAAAACTCGCAAACTCCACCAGTTCTCATGTACGTAACAGAACAAGTAGAGAAAAGAAAACTCGCCGACTCCACCAGTTCTCATGTACGTAACAGAAATGGAGAAAAGAAAACTCGCCGTCTCCACCAGATCTCATGTACGTAACAGAACAAGGAGAGAATAGAAAACTCGCCGACTCCACCAGTTCTCATGTACGTAACAGAACAAGGAGAGAATAGAAAACTCGCCGACTCCACCAGTTCTCATGTACGTAACAGAACAAGGAGAGAATAGAAAACTCGCCGACTCCACCACATCTCATGTAAGTAACAGAACAAGGAGAGAATAGAAAACTCGCCGACTCCACCAGTTCTCATGTACGTAACAGAACAAGGAGAAAATAGAAAACTCGCCGACTCCACCAGATCTCATGTACGTAACAGAACAAATAGAGAAAAGAAAACTCGCCGACTCCACCAGTTCTCATGTACGTAACAGAAATGGAGAAAAGAAAACTCGCCGTCTCCACCAGATCTCATGTACGTAACAGAACAAGGAGAGAATAGAAAACTCGCAAACTCCACCAGTTCTCATGTACGTAACAGAACAAGTAGAGAAAAGAAAACTCGCCGACTCCACCAGTTCTCATGTACGTAACAGAACAAGTAGAGAATAGAAAACTCGCAAACTCCACCAGCTCTCATGTACGTAACAGAACAAGGAAAGAATAGAAAACTCGCCGACTCCACCAGATCTCATGTACATAACAGAACAAGGAGAGAATAGAAAACTCGCCGACTCCACCAGTTCTCATGTACGTAACAGAACAAGGAGAGAATAGAAAACTCGCCGACTCCACCAGTTCTCATGTACGTAACAGAACAAGGAGAGAATAGAAAACTCGCAGACTCCACCTGTTCTCATGTACATAACAGAACAAATCAAGAAAAGAAAACTCGCCGACTCCACCAGTTCTCATGTACGTAACAGAACAAGGAGAGAATAGAAAACTCGCCGACTCCACCAGATCTCATGTACGTAACAGAAATGGAGAAAAGAAAACTCGCCGTCTCCACCAGATCTCATGTACGTAACAGAACAAGGAGAGAATAGAAAAATCGCCGACTCCACCAGTTCTCATGTACGTAACAGAACAAGGAGAGAATAGACAACTCGCCGACTCCACCAGTTCTCATGTACGTAACAGAACAAATAGAGAAAAGAAAACTCGCCGACTCCACAAGTTCTCATGTACGTAACAGAACAAGGAGAGAATAGAAAACTCGCCTTCTCCACCAGTTCTCATGTACGTAGCAGAACAAATAGAGAAAAGAAAACTCGCCGACTCCACCAGATCTCATGTACGTAACAGAACAAGTAGAGAATAGAAAACTCGCCGACTCCACCAGTTCTCATGTACGTAACAGAACAAGGAGAGAATAGAAAACTCGCCAACTCCACCAGTTCTCATGTACGTAACAGAACAAGGAGAGAATAGAAAACTCGCCGACTCCACCAGTTCTCATGTACGTAACAGAACAAGGAGAGAATAGACAACTCGCCGACTCCACCAGATCTCATGTACGTAACAGAACAAGTAGAGAAAAGAAAACTCGCCGACTCCACCAGTTCTCATGTACGTAACAGAAATGGAGAAAAGAAAACTCGCCGTCTCCACCAGATCTCATGTACGTAACAGAACAAGGAGAGAATAGAAAAATCGCCGACTCCACCAGATCTCATGTACGTAACAGAACAATGAAAGAATAGAAAACTCGCCGACTCCACCAGTTCTCATGTACGTAACAGAACAAGGAGAGAATAGAAAACTCGCCGACTCCACCAGTTCTCATGAACGTAACAGAACAAGGAGAGAATAGAAAACTCGCCGACTCCACCAGTTCTCATGTACGTAACAGAACAAGGAGAGAATGGAAAACTCGCCGACTCCACCAGTTCTCATGTACGTAACAGAACAAGGAGAGAATAGAAAACTCGCCGACTCCACCAGTTCTCATGTACATAACAGAACAAATCGAGAAAAGAAAACTCGCCGACTCCACCAGTTCTCATGTACGTAACAGAACAAGGAGAGAATAGAAAACTCGCCGACTCCAACCGTTCTCATGTACGTAACAGAACAAGGAAAGAATAGAAAACTCGCCGACTCCACCAGTTCGCATGTACGTAACAGAACAAGGAGAGAATAGAAAACTCGCCGACTCCACCAGTTCTCATGTACGTAACAGAACAAATAGAGAAAAGAAAACTCGCCGACTCCACCAGTTATCATGTACGTAACAGAACAAGTAGAGAACAGAAAACTCACCGACTCCACCAGTTCTCATGTACGTAACAGAACAAGGAGAGAAAAGAAAACTCGCCGACTCCACCAGTTCTCATGTACGTAACAGAACAAGTAGAGAAAAGAAAACTCGCCGACTCCACCAGTTCTCATGTACGTAACAGAAATGGAGAAAAGAAAACTCGCCGTCTCCACCAGATCTCATGTACGTAACAGAACAAGGAGAGAATAGAAAAATCGCCGACTCCACCAGTTCTCATGTACGTAACAGAACAAGGAGAGAATAGAAAACTCGCCGACTCCACCAGTTCTCATGTACGTAACAGAACAAATAGAGAAAAGAAAACTCGCCGACTCCACCAGATCTCATGTACGTAACAGAACAAGGAGAGAATAGAAAAATCGCCGACTCCACCAGTTCTCATGTACGTAACAGAACAAGGAGAGAATAGAAAAATCGCCGACTCCACCAGTTCTCATGTACGTAACAGAACAAGGAGAGAATAGAAAACTCGCCGACTCCACCAGTTCTCATGTACGTAAGAGAACAAGGAGAGAATAGAAAACTCGCCAACTCCACTAGTTCTCATGTACATAACAGAACAAATCGAGAAAAGAAAACTCGCCGACTCCACCAGTTCTCATGTACGTAACAGAACAAGGAGAGAATAGAAAACTCGCCGACTCCACCAGTTCTCATGTACGCAACAGAACAAGGAGAGAATAGAAAACTCGCCGAATCCACCAGATCTCATGTACGTAACAGAACAAGTAGAGAAAAGAAAACTCTCCGACTCCACCAGTTCTCATGTACGTAACAGAAATGGAGAAAAGAAAACTCGCCGTCTCCACCAGATCTCATGTACGTAACAGAACAAGGAGAGAATAGAAAAATCGCCGACTCCACCAGTTCTCATGTACGTAACAGAACAAGGAGAGAATAGAAAACTCGCCGACTCCACCAGTTCTCATGTACGTAACAGAACAAATAGAGAAAAGAAAACTCGCCGACTCCACCAGTTCTCATGTACGTAACAGAACAAGTAGAGAAAAGAAAACTCGCCGACTCCACCAGTTCTCATGTACGTAACAGAACAAGTAGAGAACAGAAAACTCACCGACTCCACCAGTTCTCATGTACGTAACAGAACAAGGAGAGAATAGAAAACTCGCCGACTCCACCAGTTCTCATGTACATAACAGAACAAATCGAGAAAAGAAAACTCGCCGACTCCACCAGTTCTCATGTACGTAACAGAAATGGAGAAAAGAAAACTCGCCGTCTCCACCAGATCTCATGTACGTAACAGAACAAGGAGAGAATAGAAAAATCGCCGACTCCACCAGTTCTCATGTACGTAACAGAACAAGGAAAGAATAGAAAACTCGCCGACTCCACCAGTTCTCATGTACGTAACAGACCAAGGAGAGAATAGAAAACTCGCCGACTCCACCAGTTCTCATGAACGTAACATAACAAGGAGAGAATAGAAAACTCGCCGACTCCACCAGTTCTCATGTACGTAACAGAACAAGGAGAGAATAGAAAACTTGCCGACTCCACCAGTTCTCATGTACATAACAGAACAAATCGAGAAAAGAAAACTCGCCGACTCCACCAGTTCTCATGTACGTAACAGAAATGGAGAAAAGAAAACTCGCCGTCTCCACCAGTTCTCATGTCCGTAACAGAACAAATAGAGAAAAGAAAACTCGCCGACTCCACCAGTTCTCATGTACGTAACAGAACAAGTAGAGAACAGAAAAATCGCCGACTCCACCAGATCTCATGTACGTAACAAAACAAGGAGAAAATAGAAAACTCGCCGACTCCACCAGTTCTCATGTACATAACAGAACAAGGAGAGAATAGAAAAATCGCCGACTCCACCAGTTCTCATGTACGTAACAGAACAAGGAGAGAATAGAAAACTCGCTGACTCCACCAGTTCTCATGTACGTAACAGAACAAGGAGAGAATAGAAAACTCGCCGACTCCACCAGCTCTCATGTGCGTAACAGAACAAGGAGAGAATAGAAAACTCGCCGACTCCACCAGATCTCATGTACGTAACAGAACAAGGAGAGAATAGAAAACTCGCAAACTCCACCAGCTCTCATGTACGTAACAGAACAAGGAAAGAATAGAAAACTCGCCGACTCCACCAGATCTCATGTACGTAACAGAACAAGGAGAGAATAGAAAACTCGCAAACTCCACCAGTTCTCATGTACGTAACAGAACAAGTAGAGAAAAGAAAACTCGCCGACTCCACCAGTTCTCATGTACGTAACAGAAATGGAGAAAAGAAAACTCGCCGTCTCCACCAGATCTCATGTACGTAACAGAACAAGGAGGGAATAGAAAAATCGCCGACTCCACCAGTTCTCATGTACGTAACAGAACAAGGAGAGAATAGAAAACTCGCCGACTCCACCAGTTCTCATGTACATAACAGAACAAATCGAGAATAGAAAACTCGCCGACTCCACCAGTTCTCATGTACGTAACAGAACAAGGAGAGAATAGAAAACTCGCCGACTCCACCAGTTCTCATGTACGTAACAGAACAAGGAGAGAATAGAAAACTCGCCGACTCCACCAGTTCTCATGTACATAACAGAACAAATCGAGAAAAGAAAACTCGCCGACTCCACCAGTTCTCATGTACGTAACAGAACAAGGAGAGAATAGAAAACTCGCCGACTCCACCAGTTCTCATGTACGTAACAGAACAAGTAGAGAAAAGAAAACTCGCCGACTCCACCAGTTCTCATGTACGTAACAGAACAAGGAGAGAATAGAAAACTCGCCGACTCCACCAGTTCTCATGTACGTAACAGAACAAGGAGAGAATAGAAAAATCGCCGACTCCACCAGTTCTCATGTACGTAACAGAACAAGGAGAGAATAGAAAACTCGCCGACTCCACCAGTTCTCATGTACGTAACAGAACAAGGAGAGAATAGAAAACTCGCCAACTCCACTAGTTCTCATGTACATAACAGAACAAATCGAGAAAAGAAAACTCGCCGACTCCACCAGTTCTCATGTACGTAACAGAACAAGGAGAGAATAGAAAACTCGCCGACTCCACCAGTTCTCATGTACGCAACAGAACAAGGAGAGAATAGAAAACTCGCCGAATCCACCAGATCTCATGTACGTAACAGAACAAGTAGAGAAAAGAAAACTCTCCGACTCCACCAGTTCTCATGTACGTAACAGAAATGGAGAAAAGAAAACTCGCCGACTCCACCAGATCTCATGTACGTAACAGAACAAGGAGAGAATAGAAAACTCGCCGACTCCACCAGTTCTCATGTACGTAACAGAACAAGGAGAGAATAGAAAACTCGCCGACTCCACCAGTTCTCATGTACGTAACAGAACAAGGAGAGAATAGAAAAATCGCCGACTCCACCAGTTCTCATGTACGTAACAGAACAAGGAGAGAATAGAAAACTCGCCGACTCCACCAGTTCTCATGTACGTAACAGAACAAGGAGAGAATAGAAAAATCGCTAACTCCACTAGTTCTCATGTACATAACAGAACAAATCGAGAAAAGAAAACTCGCCGACTCCACCAGTTCTCATGTACGTAACAGAACAAGGAGAGAATAGAAAACTCGCCGACTCCACCAGTTCTCATGTACGCAACAGAACAAGGAGAGAATAGAAAACTCGCCGAATCCACCAGATCTCATGTACGTAACAGAACAAGTAGAGAAAAGAAAACTCTCCGACTCCACCAGTTCTCATGTACGTAACAGAAATGGAGAAAAGAAAACTCGCCGACTCCACCAGATCTCATGTACGTAACAGAACAAGGAGAGAATAGAAAAATCGCCGACTCCACCAGTTCTCATGTACGTAACAGAACAAGGAGAGAATAGAAAAATCGCCGACTCCACCAGTTCTCATGTACGTAACAGAACAAGGAGAGAATAGAAAACTCGCCGACTCCACCAGTTCTCATGTACGTAACAGAACAAGGAGAGAATAGAAAACTCGCCGACTCCACCAGTTCTCATGTACGTAACAGAACAAGGAGAGAATAGAAAACTCGCCGACTCCACCAGCTCTCATGTGCGTAACAGAACAAGGAGAGAATAGAAAACTCGCCGACTCCACCAGATCTCATGTACGTAACAGAACAAGGAGAGAATAGAAAACTCGCAAACTCCACCAGCTCTCATGTACGTAACAGAACAAGGAAAGAATAGAAAACTCGCCGACTCCACCAGATCTCATGTACGTAACAGAACAAGGAGAGAATAGAAAACTCGCAAACTCCACCAGTTCTCATGTACGTAACAGAACAAGTAGAGAAAAGAAAACTCGCCGACTCCACCAGTTCTCATGTACGTAACAGAACAAGGAGAGAATAGAAAACTCGCCGACTCCACCAGTTCTCATGTACGTAACAGAACAAGGAGAGAATAGAAAACTCGCCGACTCCACCAGTTCTCATGTATATAACAGAACAAATCGAGAAAAGAAAACTCGCCGACTCCACCAGTTCTCATGTACGTAACAGAACAAGGAGAGAATAGAAAACTCGCCGACTCCACCAGTTCTCATGTACGTAACAGAACAAGTAGAGAAAAGAAAACTCGCCGACTCCACCAGTTCTCATGTACGTAACAGAACAAGGAGAGAATAGAAAAATCGCCGACTCCACCAGTTCTCATGTACGTAACAGAACAAGGAAAGAATAGAAAACTCGCCGACTCCACCAGTTCTCATGTACGTAACAGACCAAGGAGAGAATAGAAAACTCGCCGACTCCACCAGTTCTCATGAACGTAACATAACAAGGAGAGAATATTAAACTCGCCGACTCCACCAGTTCTCATGTACGTAACAGAACAAGGAGAGAATAGAAAACTTGCCGACTCCACCAGTTCTCATGTACATAACAGAACAAATCGAGAAAAGAAAACTCGCCGACTCCACCAGTTCTCATGTACGTAACAGAAATGGAGAAAAGAAAACTCGCCGTCTCCACCAGATCTCATGTACGTAACAGAACAAGGAGAGAATAGAAAACTCGCCGACTCCACCAGTTCTCATGTACGTAACAGCACAAGTAGAGAAAAGAAAACGTGCCGACTCCACCAGTTCTCATGTACGTAACAGAAATGGAGAAAAGAAAACTCGCCGTCTCCACCAGATCTCATGTACGTAACAGAACAAGGAGAGAATAGAAAAATCGCCGACTCCACCAGCTCTCAGGTACGTAACAGAACAAGGAGAGAAAAGAAAACTCACCGACTCCACCAGTTCTCATGTACGTAACAGAACAAAGAGAGAATAGAAAACTCGCCGACTCCACCAGTTCTCATGTCCGTAACAGAACAAATAGAGAAAAGAAAACTCGCCGACTCCACCAGTTCTAATGTACGTAACAGAACAAGTAGAGAACAGAAAAATCGCCGACTCCACCAGATCTCATGTACGTAACAAAACAAGGAGAAAATAGAAAACTCGCCGACTCCACCAGTTCTCATGTACATAACAGAACAAGGAGAGAATAGAAAAATCGACGACTCCACCAGTTCTCATGTACGTAACAGAACAAGGAGAGAATAGAAAACTCGCCGACTCCACCAGTTCTCATGTACGTAACAGAACAAGGAGAGAATAGAAAACTCGCCGACTCCACCAGCTCTCATGTGCGTAACAGAACAAGGAGAGAATAGAAAACTCGCCGACTCCACCAGATCTCATGTACGTAACAGAACAAGGAGAGAATAGAAAACTCGCAAACTCCACCAGCTCTCATGTACGTAACAGAACAAGGAAAGAATAGAAAACTCGCCGACTCCACCAGATCTCATGTACGTAACAGAACAAGGAGAGAATAGAAAACTCGCAAACTCCACCAGTTCTCATGTACGTAACAGAACAAGTAGAGAAAAGAAAACTCGCCGACTCCACCAGTTCTCATGTACGTAACAGAAATGGAGAAAAGAAAACTCGCCGTCTCCACCAGATCTCATGTACGTAACAGAACAAGGAGGGAATAGAAAAATCGCCGACTCCACCAGTTCTCATGTACGTAACAGAACAAGGAGAGAATAGAAAACTCGCCGACTCCACCAGTTCTCATGTACATAACAGAACAAATCGAGAATAGAAAACTCGCCGACTCCACCAGTTCTCATGTACGTAACAGAACAAGGAGAGAATAGAAAACTCGCCGACTCCACCAGTTCTCATGTACGTAACAGAACAAGGAGAGAATAGAAAACTCGCCGACTCCGCCAGTTCTCATGTACATAACAGAACAAATCGAGAAAAGAAAACTCGCCGACTCCACCAGTTCTCATGTACGTAACAGAACAAGGAGAGAATAGAAAACTCGCCGACTCCACCAGTTCTCATGTACGTAACAGAACAAGTAGAGAAAAGAAAACTCGCCGACTCCACCAGTTCTCATGTACGTAACAGAACAAGGAGAGAATAGAAAACTCGCCAACTCCACCAGTTCTCATGTACGTAACAGAACAAGGAGAGAATAGAAAAATCGCCGACTCCACCAGTTCTCATGTACGTAACAGAACAAGGAGAGAATAGAAAACTCGCCAACTCCACTAGTTCTCATGTACATAACAGAACAAATCGAGAAAAGAAAACTCGCCGACTCCACCAGTTCTCATGTACGTAACAGAACAAGGAGAGAATAGAAAACTCGCCGACTCCACCAGTTCTCATGTACGCAACAGAACAAGGAGAGAATAGAAAACTCGCCGAATCCACCAGATCTCATGTACGTAACAGAACAAGTAGAGAAAAGAAAACTCTCCGACTCCACCAGTTCTCATGTACGTAACAGAAATGGAGAAAAGAAAACTCGCCGACTCCACCAGATCTCATGTACGTAACAGAACAAGGAGAGAATAGAAAACTCGCCGACTCCACCAGTTCTCATGTACGTAACAGAACAAGGAGAGAATAGAAAACTCGCCGACTCCACCAGTTCTCATGTACGTAACAGAACAAGGAGAGAATAGAAAACTCGCCGACTCCACCAGTTCTCATGTACATAACAGAACAAATCGAGAATAGAAAACTCGCCGACTCCACCAGTTCTCATGTACGTAACAGAACAAGGAGAGAATAGAAAACTCGCCGACTCCACCAGTTCTCATGTACGTAACAGAACAAGGAGAGAATAGAAAACTCGCCGACTCCGCCAGTTCTCATGTACATAACAGAACAAATCGAGAAAAGAAAACTCGCCGACTCCACCAGTTCTCATGTACGTAACAGAACAAGGAGAGAATAGAAAACTCGCCGACTCCACCAGTTCTCATGTACGTAACAGAACAAGTAGAGAAAAGAAAACTCGCCGACTCCACCAGTTCTCATGTACGTAACAGAACAAGGAGAGAATAGAAAACTCGCCAACTCCACCAGTTCTCATGTACGTAACAGAACAAGGAGAGAATAGAAAAATCGCCGACTCCACCAGTTCTCATGTACGTAACAGAACAAGGAGAGAATAGAAAACTCGCCAACTCCACTAGTTCTCATGTACATAACAGAACAAATCGAGAAAAGAAAACTCGCCGACTCCACCAGTTCTCATGTACGTAACAGAACAAGGAGAGAATAGAAAACTCGCCGACTCCACCAGTTCTCATGTACGCAACAGAACAAGGAGAGAATAGAAAACTCGCCGAATCCACCAGATCTCATGTACGTAACAGAACAAGTAGAGAAAAGAAAACTCTCCGACTCCACCAGTTCTCATGTACGTAACAGAAATGGAGAAAAGAAAACTCGCCGACTCCACCAGATCTCATGTACGTAACAGAACAAGGAGAGAATAGAAAACTCGCCGACTCCACCAGTTCTCATGTACGTAACAGAACAAGGAGAGAATAGAAAACTCGCCGACTCCACCAGTTCTCATGTACGTAACAGAACAAGGAGAGAATAGAAAAATCGCCGACTCCACCAGTTCTCATGTACGTAACAGAACAAGGAGAGAATAGAAAACTCGCCGACTCCACCAGTTCTCATGTACGTAACAGAACAAGGAGAGAATAGAAAACTCGCCAACTCCACTAGTTCTCATGTACATAACAGAACAAATCGAGAAAAGAAAACTCGCCGACTCCACCAGTTCTCATGTACGTAACAGAACAAGGAGAGAATAGAAAACTCGCCGACTCCACCAGTTCTCATGTACGCAACAGAACAAGGAGAGAATAGAAAACTCGCCGAATCCACCAGATCTCATGTACGTAACAGAACAAGTAGAGAAAAGAAAACTCTCCGACTCCACCAGTTCTCATGTACGTAACAGAAATGGAGAAAAGAAAACTCGCCGACTCCACCAGATCTCATGTACGTAACAGAACAAGGAGAGAATAGAAAAATCGCCGACTCCACCAGTTCTCATGTACGTAACAGAACAAGGAGAGAATAGAAAAATCGCCGACTCCACCAGTTCTCATGTACGTAACAGAACAAGGAGAGAATAGAAAACTCGCCGACTCCACCAGTTCTCATGTACGTAACAGAACAAGGAGAGAATAGAAAACTCGCCGACTCCACCAGTTCTCATGTACGTAACAGAACAAGGAGAGAATAGAAAACTCGCCGACTCCACCAGCTCTCATGTGCGTAACAGAACAAGGAGAGAATAGAAAACTCGCCGACTCCACCAGATCTCATGTACGTAACAGAACAAGGAGAGAATAGAAAACTCGCAAACTCCACCAGCTCTCATGTACGTAACAGAACAAGGAAAGAATAGAAAACTCGCCGACTCCACCAGATCTCATGTACGTAACAGAACGAGAGAATAGAAAACTCGCAAACTCCACCAGTTCTCATGTACGTAACAGAACAAGTAGAGAAAAGAAAACTCGCCGACTCCACCAGTTCTCATGTACGTAACAGAACAAGGAGAGAATAGAAAACTCGCCGACTCCACCAGTTCTCATGTACGTAACAGAACAAGGAGAGAATAGAAAACTCGCCGACTCCACCAGTTCTCATGTACGTAACAGAACAAGGAGAGAATAGAAAACTCGCCGACTCCACCAGCTCTCATGTGCGTAACAGAACAAGGAGAGAATAGAAAACTCGCCGACTCCACCAGTTCTCATGTACGTAACAACAAGTAGAGAAAAGAAAACTCGCCGACTCCACCAGTTCTCATGTACGTAACAGAACAAGGAGAGAATAGAAAACTCGCCGACTCCACCAGTTCTCATGTACGTAACAGAACAAGGAGAGAATAGAAAACTCGCCGACTCCACCAGTTCTCATGTACATAACAGAACAAATCGAGAAAAGAAAACTCGCCGACTCCACCAGTTCTCATGTACGTAACAGAACAAGGAGAGAATAGAAAACTCGCCGACTCCACCAGTTCTCATGTACGTAACAGAACAAGTAGAGAAAAGAAAACTCGCCGACTCCACCAGTTCTCATGTACGTAACAGAACAAGGAGAGAATAGAAAACTCGCCGACTCCACCAGTTCTCATGTACGTAACAGAACAAGGAGAGAATAGAAAAATCGCCGACTCCACCAGTTCTCATGTACGAAACAGAACAAGGAGAGAATAGAAAACTCGCCGACTCCACCAGTTCTCATGTACGTAACAGAACAAGGAGAGAATAGAAAACTCGCCAACGCCACTAGTTCTCATGTACGTAACAGAACAAATCGAGAAAAGAAAACTCGCCGACTCCACCAGTTCTCATGTACGTAACAGAACAAGGAGAGAATAGAAAACTCGCCGACTCCACCAGTTCTCATGTACGCAACAGAACAAGGAGAGAATAGAAAACTCGCCGAATCCACCAGATCTCATGTACGTAACAGAACAAGTAGAGAAAAGAAAACTCTCCGACTCCACCAGTTCTCATGTACGTAACAGAAATGGAGAAAAGAAAACTCGCCGTCTCCACCAGATCTCATGTACGTAACAGAACAAGGAGAGAATAGAAAAATCGCCGACTCCACCAGTTCTCATGTACGTAACAGAACAAGGAGAGAATAGAAAAATCGCCGACTCCAACAGTTCTCATGTATGTAACAGAACAAGGAGAGAATAGAAAACTTGTAAACTCCACCAGTTCTCATGTACGTAACAGAACAAGTAGAGAAAAGAAAACTCGCCGACTCCACCAGTTCTCATGTACGTAACAGAAATGGAGAAAAGAAAAATCGCCGTCTCCACCAGTTCTCATGTACGTAACAGAACAAGGAGAGAATAGAAAACTCGCCAACGCCACTAGTTCTCATGTACGTAACAGAACAAATCGAGAAAAGAAAACTCGCCGACTCCACCAGTTCTCATGTACGTAACAGAACAAGGAGAGAATAGAAAACTCGCCGACTCCACCAGTTCTCATGTACGCAACAGAACAAGGAGAGAATAGAAAACTCGCCGAATCCACCAGATCTCATGTACGTAACAGAACAAGTAGAGAAAAGAAAACTCTCCGACTCCACCAGTTCTCATGTACGTAACAGAAATGGAGAAAAGAAAACTCGCCGTCTCCACCAGATCTCATGTACGTAACAGAACAAGGAGAGAATAGAAAAATCGCCGACTCCACCAGTTCTCATGTACGTAACAGAACAAGGAGAGAATAGAAAAATCGCCGACTCCAACAGTTCTCATGTATGTAACAGAACAAGGAGAGAATAGAAAACTCGCCGACTCCACCAGTTCTCATGTACGTAACAGAACAAGGAGAGAATAGAAAACTCGCCGACTCCACCAGCTCTCATGTGCGTAACAGAACAAGGAGAGAATAGAAAACTCGCCGACTCCACCAGATCTCATGTACGTAACAGAACAAGGAGAGAATAGAAAACTCGCCGACTCCACCAGTTCTCATGTACGCAACAGAACAAGGAGAGAATAGAAAACTCGCCGAATCCACCAGATCTCATGTACGTAACAGAACAAGTAGAGAAAAGAAAACTCTCCGACTCCACCAGTTCTCATGTACGTAACAGAAATGGAGAAAAGAAAACTCGCCGTCTCCACCAGATCTCATGTACGTAACAGAACAAGGAGAGAATAGAAAAATCGCCGACTCCACCAGTTCTCATGTACGTAACAGAACAAGGAGAGAATAGAAAAATCGCCGACTCCAACAGTTCTCATGTATGTAACAGAACAAGGAGAGAATAGAAAACTCGCCGACTCCACCAGTTCTCATGTACGTAACAGAACAAGGAGAGAATAGAAAACTCGCCGACTCCACCAGCTCTCATGTGCGTAACAGAACAAGGAGAGAATAGAAAACTCGCCGACTCCACCAGATCTCATGTACGTAACAGAACAAGGAGAGAATAGAAAACTCGCAAACTCCACCAGCTCTCATGTACGTAACAGAACAAGGAAAGAATAGAAAACTCGCCGACTCCACCAGATCTCATGTACGTAACAGAACAAGGAGAGAATAGAAAACTCGCAAACTCCACCAGTTCTCATGTACGTAACAGAACAAGTAGAGAAAAGAAAACTCGCCGACTCCACCAGTTCTCATGTACGTAACAGAACAAGGAGAGAATAGAAAACTCGCCGACTCCACCAGTTCTCATGTACATAACAGAACAAATCGAGAAAAGAAAACTCGCCGACTCCACCAGTTCTCATGTACGTAACAGAACAAGGAGAGAATAGAAAACTCGCCGACTCCACCAGTTCTCATGTACGTAACAGAACAAGTAGAGAAAAGAAAACTCGCCGACTCCACCAGTTCTCATGTACATAACAGAACAAGGAGAGAATAGAAAACTCGCCGACTCCACCAGTTCTCATGTACGTAACAGAACAAGGAGAGAATAGAAAAATCGCCGACTCCACCAGTTCTCATGTACGTAACAGAACAAGGAGAGAATAGAAAACTCGCCGACTCCACCAGTTCTCATGTACGTAACAGAACAAGGAGAGAATAGAAAACTCGCCAACTCCACTAGTTCTCATGTACATAACAGAACAAATCGAGAAAAGAAAACTCGCCGACTCCACCAGTTCTCATGTACGTAACAGAACAAGGAGAGAATAGAAATCTCGCCGACTCCACCAGTTCTCATGTACGCAACAGAACAAGGAGAGAAAAGAAAACTCGCCGAATCCACCAGATCTCATGTACGTAACAGAACAAGTAGAGAAAAGAAAACTCTCCGACTCCACCAGTTCTCATGTACGTAACAGAAATGGAGAAAAGAAAACTCGCCGTCTCCACCAGATCTCATGTACGTAACAGAACAAGGAGAGAATAGAAAAATCGCCGACTCCACCAGTTCTCATGTACGTAACAGAACAAGGAGAGAATAGAAAACTCGCCGACTCCACCAGTTCTCATGTACGTAACAGAACAAATAGAGAAAAGAAAACTCGCCGACTCCACCAGTTCTCATGTACGTAACAGAACAAGTAGAGAAAAGAAAACTCGCCGACTCCACCAGTTCTCATGTACGTAACAGAACAAGTAGAGAACAGAAAACTCGCCGACTCCACCAGTTCTCATGTACGTAACAAAACAAGGAGAAAATAGAAAACTCGCCGACTCCACCAGTTCTCATGTACGTAACAGAACAAGGAGAGAATAGAAAAATCGCCGACTCCACCAGTTCTCATGTACGTAACAGAACAAGGAGAGAATAGAAAACTCGCCAACTCCACCAGTTCTCATGTACGTAACAGAACAAGGAGAGAATAGAAAAATCGCCGACTCCACTAGTTCTCATGTACATAACAGAACAAATCGAGAAAAGAAAACTCGCCGACTCCACCAGTTCTCATGTACGTAACAGAACAAGGAGAGAATAGAAAACTCGCCGACTCCACCAGTTCTCATGTACGCAACAGAACAAGGAGAGAATAGAAAACTCGCCGAATCCACCAGATCTCATGTACGTAACAGAACAAGTAGAGAAAAGAAAACTCTCCGACTCCACCAGTTCTCATGTACGTAACAGAAATGGAGAAAAGAAAACTCGCCGACTCCACCAGATCTCATGTACGTAACAGAACAAGGAGAGAATAGAAAACTCGCCGACTCCACCAGTTCTCATGTACGTAACAGAACAAGGAGAGAATAGAAAACTCGCCGACTCCACCAGTTCTCATGTACGTAACAGAACAAGGAGAGAATAGAAAAATCGCCGACTCCACCAGTTCTCATGTACGTAACAGAACAAGGAGAGAATAGAAAACTCGCCGACTCCACCAGTTCTCATGTACGTAACAGAACAAGGAGAGAATAGAAAACTCGCCAACTCCACTAGTTCTCATGTACATAACAGAACAAATCGAGAAAAGAAAACTCGCCGACTCCACCAGTTCTCATGTACGTAACAGAACAAGGAGAGAATAGAAAACTCGCCGACTCCACCAGTTCTCATGTACGCAACAGAACAAGGAGAGAATAGAAAACTCGCCGACTCCACCAGTTCTCATGTACGCAACAGAACAAGGAGAGAATAGAAAACTCGCCGAATCCACCAGATCTCATGTACGTAACAGAACAAGTAGAGAAAAGAAAACTCTCCGACTCCACCAGTTCTCATGTACGTAACAGAACAAGGAGAGAATAGAAAAATCGCCGACTCCACCAGTTCTCATGTACGTAACAGAACAAGGAGAGAATAGAAAACTCGCCGACTCCACCAGTTCTCATGTACGTAACAGAACAAGGAGAGAATAGAAAACTCGCCAACTCCACTAGTTCTCATGTACATAACAGAACAAATCGAGAAAAGAAAACTCGCCGACTCCACCAGTTCTCATGTACGTAACAGAAATGGAGAAAAGAAAACTCGCCGACTCCACCAGATCTCATGTACGTAACAGAACAAGGAGAGAATAGAAAACTCGCCGACTCCACCAGTTCTCATGTACGTAACAGAACAAGGAGAGAATAGAAAACTCGCCGACTCCACCAGTTCTCATGTACGTAACAGAACAAGGAGAGAATAGAAAAATCGCCGACTCCACCAGTTCTCATGTACGTAACAGAACAAGGAGAGAATAGAAAACTCGCCGACTCCACCAGTTCTCATGTACGTAACAGAACAAGGAGAGAATAGAAAACTCGCCAACTCCACTAGTTCTCATGTACATAACAGAACAAATCGAGAAAAGAAAACTCGCCGACTCCACCAGTTCTCATGTACGTAACAGAACAAGGAGAGAATAGAAAACTCGCCGACTCCACCAGTTTTCATGTACGCAACAGAACAAGGAGAGAATAGAAAACTCGCCGAATCCACCAGATCTCATGTACGTAACAGAACAAGTAGAGAAAAGAAAACTCTCCGACTCCACCAGTTCTCATGTACGTAACAGAAATGGAGAAAAGAAAACTCGCCGACTCCACCAGATCTCATGTACGTAACAGAACAAGGAGAGAATAGAAAAATCGCCGACTCCACCAGTTCTCATGTACGTAACAGAACAAGGAGAGAATAGAAAAATCGCCGACTCCACCAGTTCTCATGTACGTAACAGAACAAGGAGAGAATAGAAAACTCGCCGACTCCACCAGTTCTCATGTACGTAACAGAACAAGGAGAGAATAGAAAACTCGCCGACTCCACCAGTTCTCATGTACGTAACAGAACAAGGAGAGAATAGAAAACTCGCCGACTCCACCAGCTCTCATGTGCGTAACAGAACAAGGAGAGAATAGAAAACTCGCCGACTCCACCAGATCTCATGTACGTAACAGAACAAGGAGAGAATAGAAAACTCGCAAACTCCACCAGCTCTCATGTACGTAACAGAACAAGGAAAGAATAGAAAACTCGCCGACTCCACCAGATCTCATGTACGTAACAGAACGAGAGAATAGAAAACTCGCAAACTCCACCAGTTCTCATGTACGTAACAGAACAAGTAGAGAAAAGAAAACTCGCCGACTCCACCAGTTCTCATGTACGTAACAGAACAAGGAGAGAATAGAAAACTCGCCGACTCCACCAGTTCTCATGTACATAACAGAACAAGGAGAGAATAGAAAACTCGCCGACTCCACCAGTTCTCATGTACGTAACAGAACAAGGAGAGAATAGAAAACTCGCCGACTCCACCAGCTCTCATGTGCGTAACAGAACAAGGAGAGAATAGAAAACTCGCCGACTCCACCAGTTCTCATGTACGTAACAACAAGTAGAGAAAAGAAAACTCGCCGACTCCACCAGTTCTCATGTACGTAACAGAACAAGGAGAGAATAGAAAACTCGCCGACTCCACCAGTTCTCATGTACGTAACAGAACAAGGAGAGAATAGAAAACTCGCCGACTCCACCAGTTCTCATGTACATAACAGAACAAATCGAGAAAAGAAAACTCGCCGACTCCACCAGTTCTCATGTACGTAACAGAAGAAGGAGAGAATAGAAAACTCGCCGACTCCACCAGTTCTCATGTACGTAACAGAACAAGTAGAGAAAAGAAAACTCGCCGACTCCACCAGTTCTCATGTACGTAACAGAACAAGGAGAGAATAGAAAACTCGCCGACTCCACCAGTTCTCATGTACGTAACAGAACAAGGAGAGAATAGAAAAATCGCCGACTCCACCAGTTCTCATGTACGAAACAGAACAAGGAGAGAATAGAAAACTCGCCGACTCCACCAGTTCTCATGTACGTAACAGAACAAGGAGAGAATAGAAAACTCGCCAACGCCACTAGTTCTCATGTACGTAACAGAACAAATCGAGAAAAGAAAACTCGCCGACTCCACCAGTTCTCATGTACGTAACAGAACAAGGAGAGAATAGAAAACTCGCCGACTCCACCAGTTCTCATGTACGCAACAGAACAAGGAGAGAATAGAAAACTCGCCGAATCCACCAGATCTCATGTACGTAACAGAACAAGTAGAGAAAAGAAAACTCTCCGACTCCACCAGTTCTCATGTACGTAACAGAAATGGAGAAAAGAAAACTCGCCGTCTCCACCAGATCTCATGTACGTAACAGAACAAGGAGAGAATAGAAAAATCGCCGACTCCACCAGTTCTCATGTACGTAACAGAACAAGGAGAGAATAGAAAAATCGCCGACTCCAACAGTTCTCATGTATGTAACAGAACAAGGAGAGAATAGAAAACTCGCCGACTCCACCAGTTCTCATGTACGTAACAGAACAAGGAGAGAATAGAAAACTCGCCGACTCCACCAGCTCTCATGTGCGTAACAGAACAAGGAGAGAATAGAAAACTCGCCGACTCCACCAGATCTCATGTACGTAACAGAACAAGGAGAGAATAGAAAACTCGCAAACTCCACCAGCTCTCATGTACGTAACAGAACAAGGAAAGAATAGAAAACTCGCCGACTCCACCAGATCTCATGTACGTAACAGAACAAGGAGAGAATAGAAAACTCGCAAACTCCACCAGTTCTCATGTACGTAACAGAACAAGTAGAGAAAAGAAAACTCGCCGACTCCACCAGTTCTCATGTACGTAACAGAACAAGGAGAGAATAGAAAACTCGCCGACTCCACCAGTTCTCATGTACATAACAGAACAAATCGAGAAAAGAAAACTCGCCGACTCCACCAGTTCTCATGTACGTAACAGAACAAGGAGAGAATAGAAAACTCGCCGACTCCACCAGTTCTCATGTACGTAACAGAACAAGTAGAGAAAAGAAAACTCGCCGACTCCACCAGTTCTCATGTACATAACAGAACAAGGAGAGAATAGAAAACTCGCCGACTCCACCAGTTCTCATGTACGTAACAGAACAAGGAGAGAATAGAAAAATCGCCGACTCCACCAGTTCTCATGTACGTAACAGAACAAGGAGAGAATAGAAAACTCGCCGACTCCACCAGTTCTCATGTACGTAACAGAACAAGGAGAGAATAGAAAACTCGCCAACTCCACTAGTTCTCATGTACATAACAGAACAAATCGAGAAAAGAAAACTCGCCGACTCCACCAGTTCTCATGTACGTAACAGAACAAGGAGAGAATAGAAATCTCGCCGACTCCACCAGTTCTCATGTACGCAACAGAACAAGGAGAGAAAAGAAAACTCGCCGAATCCACCAGATCTCATGTACGTAACAGAACAAGTAGAGAAAAGAAAACTCTCCGACTCCACCAGTTCTCATGTACGTAACAGAAATGGAGAAAAGAAAACTCGCCGTCTCCACCAGATCTCATGTACGTAACAGAACAAGGAGAGAATAGAAAAATCGCCGACTCCACCAGTTCTCATGTACGTAACAGAACAAGGAGAGAATAGAAAACTCGCCGACTCCACCAGTTCTCATGTACGTAACAGAACAAATAGAGAAAAGAAAACTCGCCGACTCCACCAGTTCTCATGTACGTAACAGAACAAGTAGAGAAAAGAAAACTCGCCGACTCCACCAGTTCTCATGTACGTAACAGAACAAGTAGAGAACAGAAAACTCGCCGACTCCACCAGTTCTCATGTACGTAACAAAACAAGGAGAAAATAGAAAACTCGCCGACTCCACCAGTTCTCATGTACGTAACAGAACAAGGAGAGAATAGAAAAATCGCCGACTCCACCAGTTCTCATGTACGTAACAGAACAAGGAGAGAATAGAAAACTCGCCGACTCCACCAGTTCTCATGTACGTAACAGAACAAGGAGAGAATAGAAAACTCACCGACTCCACCAGCTCTCATGTGCGTAACAGAACAAGGAGAGAATAGAAAACTCGCCGACTCCACCAGATCTCATGTACGTAACAGAACAAGGAGAGAATAGAAAACTCGCAAACTCCACCAGCTCTCATGTACGTAACATAACAAGGAAAGAATAGAAAACTCGCCGACTCCACCAGATCTCATGTACGTAACAGAACAAGTAGAGAATAGAAAACTCGCAAACTCCACCAGTTCTCATGTACGTAACATAACAAGTAGAGAAAAGAAAACTCGCCGACTCCACCAGTTCTCATGTACGTAACAGAAATGGAGAAAAGAAAACTCGCCGTCTCCACCAGATCTCATGTACGTAACAGAACAAGGAGGGAATAGAAAAATCGCCGACTCCACCAGTTCTCATGTACGTAACAGAACAAGGAGAGAATAGAAACTCGCCGACTCCACCAGTTCTCATGTACATAACAGAACAAATCGAGAATAGAAAACTCGCCGACTCCACCAGTTCTCATGTACGTAACAGAACAAGGAGAGAATAGAAAACTCGCCGACTCCACCAGTTCTCATGTACGTAACAGAACAAGGAGAGAATAGAAAACTCGCCGACTCCACCAGTTCTCATGTACATAACAGAACAAATCGAGAAACGAAAACTCGCCGACTCCACCAGTTCCCATGTACGTAACAAAACAAGTAGAGAAAAGAAAACTCGCCGACTCCACCAGTTCTCATGTACGTAACAGAACAAGTAGAGAACAGAAAACTCGCCGACTCCACCAGTTCTCATGTACGTAACAAAACAAGGAGAGAATAGAAAACTCGCCGACTCCACCAGTTCTCATGTACGTAACAGAACAAGGAGAGAATAGAAAAATCGCCGACTCCACAAGTTCTCATGTACGTATCAGAACAAGGAGAGAATAGAAAACTCGCCGACTCCACCAGTTCTCATGTACGTAACAGAAGAAGGAGAGAACAGAAAACTCGCCGACTCCACCAGTTCTCATGTACGTAACAAAACAAGGAGAGAATAGAAAACTCGCCGACTCCACCAGTTCTCATGTACGTAACAGAACAAGGAGAGAATAGAAAAATCGCCGACTCCACCAGTTCTCATGTACGTAACAGAACAAGGAGAGAATAGAAAACTCGCCGACTCCACCAGTTCTCATGTACGTAACAGAACAAGGAGAGAATAGAAAACTCGCCGACTTCACCAGCTCTCATGTGCGTAACAGAACAAGGAGAGAATAGAAAACTCGCCGACTCCACCAGATCTCATGTACGTAACAGAACAAGGAGAGAATAGAAAACTCGCAAACTCCACCAGCTCTCATGTAAGTAACAGAACAAGGAAAGAATAGAAAACTCGCCGACTCCACCAGTTCTCATGTACGTAACAGCACAAGTAGAGAAAAGAAAACTCGCCGACTCCACCAGTTCTCATGTACGTAACAGAAATGGAGAAAAGAAAACTCGCCGTCTCCACCAGATCTCATGTACGTAACAGAACAAGGAGAGAATAGAAAAATCGCCGACTCCACCAGTTCTCATGTACGTAACAGAACAAGGAAAGAATAGAAAACTCGCCGACTCCACCAGTTCTCATGTACGTAACAGAACAAGGAGAGAATAAAAAACTCGCCGACTCCACCAGTTCTCATGAACGTAACATAACAAGGAGAGAATAGAAAACTCGCCGACTCCACCAGTTCTCATGTACGTAACAGAACAAGGAGAGAATAGAAAACTCGCCGACTCCACCAGTTCTCATGTACATAACAGAACAAATAGAGAAAAGAAAACTCGCCGACTCCACCAGTTCTCATGTACGTAACAGAACAAGGAGAGAATAGAAAACTCGCCGACTCCACCAGTTCTCATGTACGCAACAGAACAAGGAGAGAATAGAAAACTCGCCGAATCGACCAGATCTCATGTACGTAACAGAACAAGTAGAGAAAAGAAAACTCTCCGACTCCACCAGTTCTCATGTACGTAACAGAAATGGAGAAAAGAAAACTCGTCGTCTCCACCAGATCTCATGTACGTAACAGAACAAGGAGAGAATAGAAAACTCGCCGACTCCACCAGTTCTCATGTACGTAACAGAACAAGGAGAGAATAGAAAACTCGCCGACTCCACCAGTTCTCATGTACGTAACAGAACAAGGAGAGAATAGAAAACTCGCCGACTCCACCAGCTCTCATGTGCGTAACAGAACAAGGAGAGAATAGAAAACTCGCCGACTCCACCAGATCTCATGTACGTAACAGAACAAGGAGAGAATAGAAAACTTGTAAACTCCACCAGTTCTCATGTACGTAACAGAACAAGTAGAGAAAAGAAAACTCGCCGACTCCACCAGTTCTCATGTACGTAACAGAAATGGAGAAAAGAAAAATCGCCGTCTCCACCAGATCTCATGTACGTAACAGAACAAGGAGGGAATAGAAAAATCGCCGACTCCACCAGTTTTCATGTACGTAACAGAACAAGGAGAGAATAGAAAACTCGCCGACTCCACCAGTTCTCATGTACATAACAGAACAAATCGAGAATAGAAAACTCGCCGACTCCACCAGTTCTCATGTACGTAACAGAACAAGGAGAGAATAGAAAACTCGCCGACTCCACCAGTTCTCATGTACGTAACAGAACAAGGAGAGAATAGAAAACTCGCCGACTCCACCAGTTCTCATGTACATAACAGAACAAATCGAGAAAAGAAAACTCGCCGACTCCACCAGTTCTCATGTACGTAACAGAACAAGTAGAGAAAAGAAAACTCGCCGACTCCACCAGTTCTCATGTACGTAACAGAACAAGAAGAGAACAGAAAACTCGCCGACTCCACCAGTTCTCATGTACGTAACAAAACAAGGAGAGAATAGAAAACTCGCCGACTCCACCAGTTCTCATGTACGTAACAGAACAAGGAGAGAATAGAAAAATCGCCGACTCCACCAGTTCTCATGTACGTAACAGAACAAGGAGAGAATAGAAAACTCGCCGACTCCACCAGTTCTCATGTACGTAACAGAACAAGGAGAGAACAGAAAACTCGCCGACTCCACCAGTTCTCATGTACGTAAAAAAACAAGGAGAGAATAGAAAACTCGCCGACTCCACCAGTTCTCATGTACGTAACAGAACAAGGAGAGAATAGAAAAATCGCCGACTCCACCAGTTCTCATGTACGTAACAGAACAAGGAGAGAATAGAAAACTCGCCGACTCCACCAGTTCTCATGTACGTAACAGAACATGGAGAGAATAGAAAACTCGCCGACTCCACCAGATCTCATGTACGTAACAGAACAAGGAGAGAATAGAAAACTCGCAAACTCCACCAGCTCTCATGTACGTAACAGAACAAGGAAAGAATAGAAAACTCGCCGACTCCACCAGATCTCATGTACGTAACAGAACAAGGAGAGAATAGAAAACTCGCAAACTCCACCAGTTCTCATGTATGTAACAGAACAAGTAGAGAAAAGAAAACTCGCCGACTCCACCGGTTCTCATGTACGTAACAGAAATGGAGAAAAGAAAACTCGCCGTCTCCACCAGATCTCATGTACGTAACAGAACAAGGAGGGAATAGAAAAATCGCCGACTCCACCAGTTCTCATGTACGCAACAGGACAAGGAGAGATTAGACAACTCGCCGACTCCACCAGATCTCATGTACGTAACAGAACAAGGAGAGAATAGAAAACTCGCCGACTCCACCAGTTCTCATGAACGTAACAGAACAAGGAGAGAATAGAAAACTCGCCGACTCCACCAGTTCTCATGTACGTAACAGAACAAATAGAGAAAAGAAAACTCGCCGACTCCACCAGTTCTCATGTACGTAACAGAACAAAGAGAGAATAGAAAACTCGCCGACTCCACCAGTTCTCATGTACGTAACAGAACAAATAGAGAAAAGAAAACTCGCCGACTCCACCAGTTCTCATGTACGTAACAGAACAAAGAGAGAATAGAAAACTCGCCGACTCCACCAGTTCTCATGTACGTAACAGAACAAATAGAGAAAAGAAAACTCGCCGACTCCACCAGTTCTCATGTACGTAACAGAAATGGAGAAAAGAAAACTCGCCGTCTCCACCAGATCTCATGTACGTAACAGAACAAGGAGAGAATAGAAAAATCGCCGACTCCACCAGTTCTCATGTACGTAACAGAACAAGGAGAGAAAAGAAAACTCGCCGACTCCACCAGTTCTCATGTACGTAACAGAACAAAGAGAGAATAGAAAACTCGCCGACTCCACCAGTTCTCATGTACGTAACAGAACAAATAGAGAAAAGAAAACTCGCCGACTCCACCAGTTCTCATGTACGTAACAGAACAAGTAGAGAAAAGAAAACTCGCCGACTCCACCAGTTCTCATGTACGTAACAGAACAAGGAGAGAATAGAAAACTCGCCGACTCCACCAGTTCTCATGTACGTAACAGAACAAGGAGAGAATAGAAAACTCGCCGACTCCACCAGTTCTCATGAACGTAACATAACAAGGAGAGAATAGAAAACTCGCAGACTCCACCAGTTCTCATGTACGTAACAGAACAAGGAGAGAATAGAAAACTCGCCGACTCCACCAGTTCTCATGTACATAACAGAACAAATCGAGAAAAGAAAACTCGCCGACTCCACCAGTTCTCATGTACGTAACAGAAATGGAGAAATGAAAACTCGCCGTCTCCACCAGATTTCATGTACGTAACAGAACAAGGAGAGAATAGAAAACTCGCCGACTCCACCAGTTCTCATGTACGTAACAGCACAAGTAGAGAAAAGAAAACTCGCCGACTCCACCAGTTCTCATGTACGTAACAGAAATGGAGAAAAGAAAACTCGCCGTCTCCACCAGATCTCATGTACGTAACAGAACAAGGAGAGAATAGAAAAATCGCCGACTCCACCAGTTCTCATGTACGTAACAGAACAAGGAGAGAAAAGAAAACTCGCCGACTCCACCAGTTCTCATGTACTTAACAGAACAAAGAGAGAATAGAAAACTCGCCGACTCCACCAGTTCTCATGTACGTAACAGAACAAATAGAGAAAAGAAAACTCGCCGACTCCACCAGTTCTCATGTACGTAACAGAACAAGTAGAGAAAAGAAAACTCGCCGACTCCACCAGTTCTCATGTACGTAACAGAACATGGACAGAATAGAAAACTCGCCGACTCCACCAGTTCTCATGTGCGTAACAGAACAAGGAGAGAATAGAAAAATCGCCGACTCCACCAGTTCTCATGTACGTAACAGAACAAGGAGAGAATAGAAAACTCGCCGACTCCACCAGTTCTCATGTACGTAACAGAACAAGGAGAGAATAGAAAACTCGCCGACTCCACCAGTTCTCATGTACATAACAGAACAAATCGAGAAAAGAAAAATCGTCGACTCCACCAGTTCTCATGTACGTAACAGAACAAGGAGAGAATAGAAAACTCGCCGACTCCACCAGTTCTCATGTACGTAACAGAACAAATAGAGAAAAGAAAACTCGCCGACTCCACCAGTTCTCATGTACGTAACAGAACAAGGAGAGAATAGAAAACTCGCCGACTCCACCAGATCTCATGTACGTAACAGAACAAGGAGAGAATAGAAAACTCGCAAACTCCACCAGCTCTCATGTACGTAACAGAACAAGGAAAGAATAGAAAACTCGCCGACTCCACCAGATCTCATGTACGTAACAGAACAAGGAGAGAATAGAAAACTCGCAAACTACACCAGTTCTCATGTACGTAACAGAACAAGTAGAGAAAAGAAAACTCGCCGACTCCACCAGTTCTCATGTACGTAACAGAAATGGAGAAAAGAAAACTCGCCGTCTCCACCAGATCTCATGTACGTAACAGAACAAGGAGGGAATAGAAAAATCGCCGACTCCACCAGTTCTCATGTACGCAACAGGACAAGGAGAGATTAGACAACTCGCCGACTCCACCAGTTCTCATGTACGTAACAGAACAAGGAGAGAATAGAAAACTCGCCGACTCCACCAGTTCTCATTAACGTAACAGAACAAGGAGAGAATAGAAAACTCGCCGACTCCACCAGTTCTCATGTACGTAACAGAACAAATAGAGAAAAGAAAACTCGCCGACTCCACCAGTTCTCATGTACGTAACAGAACAAAGAGAGAATAGAAAACTCGCCAACTCCACCAGTTCTCATGTACGTAACAGAACAAATAGAGAAAAGAAAACTCGCCGACTCCACCAGTTCTCATGTACGTAACAGAACAAGTATAGAAAAGAAAACTCGCCGACTCCACCAGTTCTCATGTACGTAACAGAACAAGGAGAGAATAGAAAACTCGCCGACTCCACCAGTTCTCATGTACGTAACAGAACAAGGTGAGAATAGAAAACTCGCCGACTCCACCAGTTCTCATGTACGTAACAGAACAAGGAAAGAATAGAAAACTCGCCGACTCCACCAGTTCTCATGTACGTAACAGAACAAATAGAGAAAAAAAACTTGCCCACTCCACCAGTTCTCATGTACGTAACAGAACAAGGAGAGAATAAAAAACTCGCCGACTCCACCAGTTCTCATGTACGTAACAGAACAAGGAGAGAATAGAAAAATCGCCGACTCCACCAGTTCTCATGTACGTAACAGAACAAGGAAAGAATAGAAAACTCGCCGACTCCACCAGTTCTCATGTACGTAACAGAACAAGGAGAGAATAGAAAACTCGCCGACTCCACCAGTTCTCATGAACGTAACAGAACAAGGAGAGAATAGAAAACTCGCCGACTCCACCAGTTCTCATGTACGTAACAGAACAAATAGAGAAAAGAAAACTCGCCGACTCCACCAGTTCTCATGTACGTAACAGAACAAAGAGAGAATAGAAAACTCGCCGACTCCACCAGTTCTCATGTACGTAACAGAACAAATAGAGAAAAGAAAACTCGCCGACTCCACCAGTTCTCATGTACGTAACAGAACAAGTATAGAAAAGAAAACTCGCCGACTCCACCAGTTCTCATGTACGTAACAGAACAAGGAGAGAATAGAAAACTCGCCGACTCCACCAGTTCTCATGTACGTAACAGAACAAGGTGAGAATAGAAAACTCGCCGACTCCACCAGTTCTCATGTACGTAACAGAACAAGGAGAGAATAGAAAACTCGCCGACTCCACCAGTTCTCATGTACGTAACAGAACAAATAGAGAAAAGAAAACTTGCCCACTCCACCAGTTCTCATGTACGTAACAGAACAAGGAGAGAATAAAAAACTCGCCGACTCCACCAGTTCTCATGTACGTAAAAGAACAAGGAGAGAATAGAAAACTCGCCGACTCCACCAGTTCTCATGTACGTAACAGAACAAGGAGAGAATAGAAAACTCGCCGACTCCACCAGTTCTCATGTACGTAACAGAACAAGGAGAGAATAAAAAACTCGCCGACTCCACCAGTTCTCATGTACGTAACAGAACAAGGAGAGAATAGAAAACTCGCCGACTCCACCAGTTCTCATGTACGTAACAGAACAAGGAGAGAATAGAAAACTCGCCGACTCCACCAGTTCTCATGTACGTAACAGAACAAATAGAGAAAAAAAACTTGCCCACTCCACCAGTTCTCATGTACGTAACAGAACAAGGAGAAAATAAAAAACTCGCCGACTCCACCAGTTCTCATGTACGTAACAGAACAAGGAGAGAATAGAAAAATCGCCGACTCCACCAGTTCTCATGTACGTAACAGAACAAGGAAAGAATAGAAAACTCGCCGACTCCACCAGTTCTCATGTACGTAACAGAACAAGGAGAGAATAGAAAACTCGCCGACTCCACCAGTTCTCATGAACGTAACAGAACAAGGAGAGAATAGAAAACTCGCCGACTCCACCAGTTCTCATGTACGTAACAGAACAAATAGAGAAAAGAAAACTCGCCGACTCCACCAGTTCTCATGTACGTAACAGAACAAAGAGAGAATAGAAAACTCGCCGACTCCACCAGTTCTCATGTACGTAACAGAACAAATAGAGAAAAGAAAACTCGCCGACTCCACCAGTTCTCATGTACGTAACAGAACAAGTATAGAAAAGAAAACTCGCCGACTCCACCAGTTCTCATGTACGTAACAGAACAAGGAGAGAATAGAAAACTCGCCGACTCCACCAGTTCTCATGTACGTAACAGAACAAGGTGAGAATAGAAAACTCGCCGACTCCACCAGTTCTCATGTACGTAACAGAACAAGGAGAGAATAGAAAACTCGCCGACTCCACCAGTTCTGATGTACGTAACAGAACAAATAGAGAAAAGAAAACTCGCCCACTCCACCAGTTCTCATGTACGTAACAGAACAAGGAGAGAATAGAAAACTCGCCGACTCCACCAGTTCTCATGTACGTAACAGAACAAATAGAGAAAAGAAAACTCGCCCACTCCACCAGTTCTCATGTACGTAACAGAACAAGGAGAGAATAAAAAACTCGCCGACTCCACCAGTTCTCATGTACGTAACAGAACAAGGAGAATATAGAAAACTCGCCGACTCCACCAGTTCTCATGTACGTAACAGAACAAGGAGAGAATAGAAAACTCGCCGACTCCACCAGTTCTCATGTACGTAACAGAACAAATAGAGAAAAAAAACTTGCCCACTCCACCAGTTCTCATGTACGTAACAGAACAAGGAGAGAATAAAAAACTCGCCGACTCCACCAGTTCTCATGTACGTAACAGAACAAGGAGAGAATAGAAAAATCGCCGACTCCACCAGTTCTCATGTACGTAACAGAACAAGGAAAGAATAGAAAACTCGCCGACTCCACCAGTTCTCATGTACGTAACAGAACAAGGAGAGAATATAAAACTCGCCGACTCCACCAGTTCTCATGAACGTAACAGAACAAGGAGAGAATAGAAAACTCGCCGACTCCACCAGTTCTCATGTACGTAACAGAACAAATAGAGAAAAGAAAACTCGCCGACTCCACCAGTTCTCATGTACGTAACAGAACAAAGAGAGAATAGAAAACTCGCCGACTCCACCAGTTCTCATGTACGTAACAGAACAAATAGAGAAAAGAAAACTCGCCGACTCCACCAGTTCTCATGTACGTAACAGAACAAGTATAGAAAAGAAAACTCGCCGACTCCACCAGTTCTCATGTACGTAACAGAACAAGGAGAGAATAGAAAACTCGCCGACTCCACCAGTTCTCATGTACGTAACAGAACAAGGTGAGAATAGAAAACTCGCCGACTCCACCAGTTCTCATGTACGTAACAGAACAAGGAGAGAATAGAAAACTCGCCGACTCCACCAGTTCTCATGTACGTAACAGAACAAATAGATAAAAGAAAACTTGCCCACTCCACCAGTTCTCATGTACGTAACAGAACAAGGAGAGAATAAAAAACTCGCCGACTCCACCAGTTCTCATGTACGTAAAAGAACAAGGAGAGAATAGAAAACTCGCCGACTCCACCAGTTCTCATGTACGTAACAGAACAAGGAGAGAATAGAAAACTCGCCGACTCCACCAGTTCTCATGTACGTAACAGAACAAGGAGAGAATAAAAAACTCGCCGACTCCACCAGTTCTCATGTACGTAACAGAACAAGGAGAGAATAGAAAACTCGCCGACTCCACCAGTTCTCATGTACGTAACAGAACAAGGAGAGAATAGAAAACTCGCCGACTCCACCAGTTCTCATGTACGTAACAGAACAAATAGAGAAAAAAAACTTGCCCACTCCACCAGTTCTCATGTACGTAACAGAACAAGGAGAGAATAAAAAACTCGCCGACTCCACCAGTTCTCATGTACGTAACAGAACAAGGAGAGAATAGAAAAATCGCCGACTCCACCAGTTCTCATGTACGTAACAGAACAAGGAAAGAATAGAAAACTCGCCGACTCCACCAGTTCTCATGTACGTAACAGAACAAGGAGAGAATAGAAAACTCGCCGACTCCACCAGTTCTCATGAACGTAACAGAACAAGGAGAGAATAGAAAACTCGCCGACTCCACCAGTTCTCATGTACGTAACAGAACAAATAGAGAAAAGAAAACTCGCCGACTCCACCAGTTCTCATGTACGTAACAGAACAAAGAGAGAATAGAAAACTCGCCGACTCCACCAGTTCTCATGTACGTAACAGAAAAAATAGAGAAAAGAAAACTCGCCGACTCCACCAGTTCTCATGTACGTAACAGAACAAGTATAGAAAAGAAAACTCGCCGACTCCACCAGTTCTCATGTACGTAACAGAACAAGGAGAGAATAGAAAACTCGCCGACTCCACCAGTTCTCATGTACGTAACAGAACAAGGTGAGAATAGAAAACTCGCCGACTCCACCAGTTCTCATGTACGTAACAGAACAAGGAGAGAATAGAAAACTCGCCGACTCCACCAGTTCTCATGTACGTAACAGAACAAATAGAGAAAAGAAAACTCGCCCACTCCACCAGTTCTCATGTACGTAACAGAACAAGGAGAGAATAAAAAACTCGCCGACTCCACCAGTTCTCATGTACGTAACAGAACAAGGAGAATATAGAAAACTCGCCGACTCCACCAGTTCTCATGTACGTAACAGAACAAGGAGAGAATAGAAAACTCGCCGACTCCACCAGTTCTCATGTACGTAACAGAACAAGGAGAGAATAGAAAACTCGCCGACTCCACCAGTTCTCATGTACATAACAGAACAAATCGAGAAAAGAAAACTCGCCGACTCCACCAGTTCTCATGTACGTAACAGAACAAGGAGAGAATAGAAAACTCGCCGACTCCACCAGATCTCATGTACATAACAGAACAAGGAGAGAATAGAAAACTCTCCGGCTCCACCAGTTCTCATGTACGTAACAGAACAAGGAGAAATAGAAAACTCGCCGACTCCACCAGATCTCATGTACGTAACAGAACAAGGAGAGAATAGAAAACTCGCCGACTCCACCAGTTCTCATGTACGTAACAGAACAAGGAGAGAATAGAAAACTCGCCGACTCCACCAGTTCTCATGTACGTAACAGAACAAGGAGAGAATAGAAAACTTTCCGACTCCACCAGTTCTCATGTACGTAACAGAACAAGGAGAGAATAGAAAACTCGCCGACTCCACCAGTTCTCATGTACGTAACAGAACAAGGAGAGAATAGAAAACTCGCCGACTCCACCAGTTCTCATGTACGTAACAGAACAAATAGAGAAAAGAAAACTCGCCCACTCCACCAGTTCTCATGTACGTAACAGAACAAGGAGAGAATAAAAAACTCGCCGACTCCACCAGTTCTCATGTACGTAACAGAACAAGGAGAATATAGAAAACTCGCCGACTCCACCAGTTCTCATGTACGTAACAGAACAAGGAGAGAATAGAAAACTCGCCGACTCCACCAGTTCTCATGTACGTAACAGAACAAGGAGAGAATAGAAAACTCGCCGACTCCACCAGTTCTCATGTACATAACAGAACAAATCGAGAAAAGAAAACTCGCCGACTCCACCAGTTCTCATGTACGTAACAGAACAAGGAGAGAATAGAAAACTCGCCGACTCCACCAGATCTCATGTACATAACAGAACAAGGAGAGAATAGAAAACTCTCCGGCTCCACCAGTTCTCATGTACGTAACAGAACAAGGAGAAATAGAAAACTCGCCGACTCCACCAGATCTCATGTACGTAACAGAACAAGGAGAGAATAGAAAACTCGCCGACTCCACCAGTTCTCATGTACGTAACAGAACAAGGAGAGAATAGAAAACTCGCCGACTCCACCAGTTCTCATGTACGTAACAGAACAAGGAGAGAATAGAAAACTTTCCGACTCCACCAGTTCTCATGTACGTAACAGAACAAGGAGAGAATAGAAAACTCGCCGACTCCACCAGTTCTCATGTACGTAACACAACAAGGAGAGAATAGAAAACTCGCCGACTCCACCAGTTCTCATGTGCGTAACAGCTCTGCTGTGCGTGCGTGCGTGCGTGTGCATGCGTGACCTGCTGAACTGTGTCACCGTCCAAACGCGCGCTTGTATGAGTATCAGCCTTCACGCGCCCCGCGCAGAGAAAAACACCTCGCGCAGCAGCGTCGTTGCGAGCCGAAGAAGAGAGCGGGCAGCTCGAGGCGACACCTGTTAGTCGTTACAGTTTTCGTCGTCCCCGTGAAGGAGCTGGAGCCGGAACAGGAATCCGTTTCCACGGTTTGTTCTGCGTTTCCCCGGTTTGTTCTGCGTTTCCCCGGTTTGTTCTGTGTTTCCCCGGTTTTTTCTGCGTTTCCCCGGTTTGTTCTGCGTTTCCCGTTTGTCCTACTTTTCCACGGTTTGTTCTGCGTTTCCCCGGTTTGTTCCGCGTTTCCCCGGTTTTTTCCGCGTTTCCCCGATTTGTTCTGCGCTTCCCCGATTTGTTCTGCGTTTCCCCGGTTTGTTCTGCGTTTCCCCGGTTTGTTCTGCGTTTGGAGAACTGAGGCGGGACGAGGTTTTGCGGAGCGGAGCTGAATCCAACTCTACAGTTATGTAGGAGAAAGAGAGGGAAACACGAGACGGTCCAAGAGGTCAGTAGTCTCTCTCTCTCTCTCTCGCTCTCTCTCTCTCTGTGTCTCTCACTCTCTGTGTCTCTCTCTCTCGCTCTGTGTCTCTCTCTCGCTCAGTCGCTCTCTGTCGCTCTCTCTCTCTCTCTCTCTCTCTCTCTCTCTCTCTCTCTCTCTCTCTCTCTCTCGCTCTCTCTCTCTGTGTCTCTCTCTCGCTCTGTCGCTCTCTCTCTCTGTCTCTCGCTCTGTTGCTCTGTCGCTCTCTCTGTCTCGTTCTCTCTCTCGCTCTGTCGCTCTCTCTCTGTCGCTCTCTCTCTCTCTCTCTCTCTCTCTCTCTCTCTCTCTCTCTCTCTCTCGCTCTCTCTCTCTCTCTCTCTCTCTCTCTCTCTCTCTCTTGCTCTCTCTCTCTCTCTCTCTCTCTCTCTCTCTCTCTCTCTCTCTCTCTCTCTCTCTCTCTCTCTCTCTCTCTCTCCCTCTCTCTCTCTCTGTGTCTCTCTCTCGCTCGCTCTCTCTCTCTCTCTCTCTCTCTCTCTCTCTCTCTCTCTCTCTCTCTCTCTCTCTCTCTCTCTCTCTCTCTCTCTGTGTGTGTGTGTCTCTCTCGCTCTCTCTCTCTCGCTCTCTCTCTCTGTGTCTCTCTCTCGCTCTGTCTCTCTCTCGCTCTTGCTCTGCTGTCGCTCTCCCCCTGTGTGTGAGTGTGTGTGTCAGTGTGAAGTTAACGTAAGTGAGGCAGGAGGTGTAGGGGAGTCAGAGCGGCAGGTCAGTGTGTGTGGACGTCGTCTCGGTGCGGATCGGCGGGCGGGCGGTGTGACAGCAGTCTCAGTGTCTGGCGCCCCTCGTTACCGGCTCGGCTGAGAGGACTTGTGGTTAAACGTGCGTTCGAGAGGACGGGACGAGGTGGACAGCATGGCTGTGTGGACACCAGGCGGAGGACGAGGGCAGCAGGTAGGACACGTATACGCTGCGCTGCTGCTCCGCTGCTGCTCCGCTGATCACTAAGCACGCGCAGCGCGGTCCGTTTCCGGCCAGGTTTCAGTGGAAGGGTACACGCGTGTTACCGCCTGACCGCTGACGTTATCGTTGATAAACCTGCGTGTGTGCGTGCGTGTGTGTGTGCGTGTGTGTGCGTGTCCGTGTGTGCGTGTGTGTGCGTGTCAACCTGCTGGAAAGCTTCTAAACAGTTTAAGGCAGAAATGAGAATAGCGGGCAGTGGGAGTGTGTGAAAGCACAGGGATAGATAGAGAGAGAGATAGATAGAGAGAGGTTGAGAGAGAGAGGTAGATAAAGCCATAGAGAGGTTGAGAGATAGAGAGAGAGAGAGAGAGACAGACCGGTAGATAGATACATAGAGAGATAGCGATATAGAGAGAGACAGAGACAGGCTGAGATAGAGAGATAAAGAACGAGAGAGAGAGAGAGGTTGAGAGATAGAGAGAGATAGATAGATAGATAAAGCGATAGAGAGGTAGAGAGAGACAGGTTGAGATGGAGAGAGACAGGTTGAGATAGATAGAGAGAGAGAGAGAGAGAGAGAGAGAGAGAGAGAGAGAGAGAGAGAGAGAGAGAGAGAGAGAGAGAGAGGTAGAGAGATACAGAGAGAGAGAGAGAGAGAGAGCGATAGAGAGAGAGAGGTTGAGCGATAGAGAGATAGATAAAGCGATAGAGAGGTAGAGAGAGAGATACAGATAGAGAGAGAGAGAGAGAGAGAGAGAGAGAGAGAGAGAGAGAGAGAGAGAGAGAGAGAGAGAGAGAGAGAAGATAGAGGTAGAGAGAGAGATACAGATAGAGAGAGAGAGAGAGAGAGAGAGAGAGAGAGAGAGAGAGAGAGAGAGAGAGAGAGAGAGAGAGAGAGGAGAGAGAGAGAGAGAGAGAGATTAAAGAGAGATTAAGACAGAATTCCCGCTTGCATGATTTCTGTCATCTCCTGCCGCGCTTTCCTCCGTCCACTTTCTCTCAGGCTGGCAATAGTGTGTGTGTGTGCGTGCGTGCGTGTGTGTGTGCGTGATGCCTATTATTTCGGGTATTTCCGTGTGGGTCTGTGTGAGCTTTTGCATGTGCAGTCAACATGAGGACCACGACTTTCTGCAAATGGAAATGCTCCTCTCACATGACAGCGTGCACAGTAACACACGCACACACACACACTTGCCTCTGTGCCTTGAAACAACATGTACGGTGCAACATCAACCCCGACTTTAAATGCAAAAATTTAAGTCGTTTTACAGCTTCTAGCGTCACTCTGACTGGAGCTGTGCACACACACACACACACACGCACACAAACACACACGCGTAGTGGCAGAGTGGCTTAGTGGGCACACCGGCCATATTGAGACAGCAGATTAGAAGGAGAGTGTGGCCGCCACGGCGGAGCAGAACATGGGATTAAAGAACAGAAATGCACGGCAGGAACAAGGGGGGCGAGAGCGCGAGGGGAAGAAGGGGGGCACGTGAAGAAAGGGGGGCAGCACAGAGCAGGGGATTACAGAGTAATGTGTTGGGGGGATCCGGGGCGAGGAAACTGCACGCTAGCAGGATGTGGCAGGAATCAAGAGCAGCCCGAGGTAGCGGCCAGCCCTTCTTGTGCCCCTGCCCTCCTGATCCCCTCCCAGTCCCACACCAGATCCCCCCCCAGTCCCCCACCAGATCCCCCCCAGTTCCCCTCCTAGTTCCCCACCAGATCACCCCCAGTCCCCCACCAGATCCCCCCAGATCCCCGCCAGTCCCCCTCCTAGTTCCCCACTTGATCCCCTCCCAGTCCCCCACCAGAACCCCTCCTAGTTCCCCACCAGATCCCCTCCCAGTCCCCCACCAGATCCCCTCCTAGTCCCCCACCAGAGCCCCTCCCAGTCCCCCACCAGATCCCCTCCCAGTCCCCCACCAGAGCGCCCGGCAGGGACACCTGTCATGTAGCTCTGGCGAGAAGAACCCGCAGAAGCTGGAAAGAGGGGGTACAAAGCCACCTCTCTCTTGTTGGAAATTAAGACATAAGGAACGAGAGGGAGGAGGGCCCGGGAAGGAGGCGCCTTCAGTCAAGGATACCTCGGTTACCTGCGCTGCTCCACAGCGCCCCCCTCCCCTCGCCACGTCCTCACACTTGTTACGCGTGTCAGTTATCTTAATGAGCCCCGCTGCCTCCGCCTCGCGGGCGGCCAAGCACCGAGACCGCTTAACAGGTCTGCAGACGCCGCTCGGCCTCCAGAAAGGACGCTGAGCGGCAGCATGTGGGGAAGCTGCGTCAGCAGCGGCGGCGCTAGCCGTCCACCCCGCGGGTGGGAGGCGTGTGTGGTCCACCACAAGGAAAGCTGCGGTCTACACTTCCACACCCCGCCTCCCTGTCCTGCTGATTTTGTGGTTATTATTCGCTGAGATTCTGCACCGCTGCGAGGCCGAGGTGCTGCAGCGGTGCAGGGCGCCCCCCAGCGGTACAGTCAGGTGCAGGGGGCCAAGAGAAAGCTCAGGAATCAAACCGAAGCACGCGTTTCTCCGTCCTCTTCCAGCGGGACGTCCTATGTCCCTCGGCAGGAGCACACAGCTCGGGTACTGAGCTGGTGGTCCGCTGTCTTTGTCGCTTCTGTCTACAAATTTGTCTCCTAGCAGTTTTTGGGAACGATTTAAATGATGATAGAAAACATTAAAGAAAATGTTTTAATAGTTTCATCCCTATCTTTCATGTCTCTAGTGCCACCTCTTCATTAAGATAACATGTTTGCTTTAAGCCAACTAAAAGCCTTACCACTGAAGGACACACACACCGCACACACCGCAGACAGCCGTGCATCGTGACACACATCAGCTGTCCCGCAGATGGTACTTTCATTCACCCAAAACCGGAAATAAGTCAACAGCCAATCACAACACACAGATGCCGGCCATGGCTTGACAAAGCCCACGCGGCTTTGTCAAAAAATAAAAACACCGCCTGTGCTTGGCAGATAGTCAGGTTGTACAGGTCCTCATCTCGTATCTCGTTTGACTGGTTAGACTGGACTGGACTGGACTGGACTGGGCTTTGTGGGTTCTTTAGAAGGGAGAGACTCCTGTCACCTTTAGTGCCGTGGTGCTCACCAAATCACATCACACCACATCACATCCCATCACACCGCATCACACCACATCACATCACATCCCATCACATCATACCTCATCACATCCCATCACACCACATCACATCACATCACATCACACCACACCACATCACATCACACCACACCACACCACACCACGTCACGTCACATCACATCCCATCCCATCACACCACATCACACAACACCACACCACACCACACCACATCACACCTCACCACATCACATCCCATCACATCACATCACACCACATCACATCACATCCCATCACACCACATCACATCACATCCCATCACACCACATCCCATCACACCACACCCCATCACATCACATCCCATCACACCACATCCCATCACATCACACCACATCCCATCACAACACACCACACCACACCACATCACACCGCATCACATCACGTCACATCACTTCACATCCCATCCCATCACACCACACCACATCACATCACATCACATCACACCACATCACATCCCATCACACAACACCACACCACATCACATCCCATCACACCACATCACATCCCATCACATCCCATCACACCACATCACACCACATCACATCACACCACAACACACCACATCACACCACATCACATCACGTCACACCACTTCACATCCCATCACACCACATCACATCCCATCACACCACATCACATCACATCACACCACATCACATCCCATCACACCACATCTCATCACATCACACCACATCACATCCCATCACATCACATCACATCCCATCACATCACATCCCATCCCATCCCATCCCATCCCATCACATCACATCACACCACACCACTTCACATCACACCACTTCACATCACACCACATCACATCACACCACACCACACCACATCCCATCACATCACATCACACCACATCACACCACACCGCACCACATCACATCACATCACATCACATCAAATCACATCACATCACATCAAATCACACCACACCACTTCACATCCCATCACATCACATCACATCACATCCCATCACACCACATCACACCACATCCCATCCCATCACACCACATCACACCACATCACATCACATCACATCACATCACATCTCATCACATCACATCACATCACACCACACCACACCACACCACACCACTTCACATCACATCACATCACACCACACCACACCACACCACACCACATTACATTACATTACAGCTCATTTAAAGGTCAAACAGCTGAATAACTGTGTGACATGTACTTCTAAATCACAGTTCAAACAGTTTCCATCTCTCTGCAGCAGATCTGATGAATCAAATCCAAAGTTATTTCTTTTTTGCTCCTGGCCCGTGCAAGTCAAGAAACACAACTGAAAGACGCTCTGAATGAATTTAGTGTGTTTTGGTGTATGTAGGTACATACAGTGCTACTAGGGGTTTTCCCTGTTCCCACCAGTCTTCCTGCGCTGTACCCTACATTTGCCTGACCATATGAAGAAAAGGAGCAAATCAAAAGAAAATATGAAAATAGACTACAATGAAAAGAGACAATTGCCCCATTTCTCAAGAGACTGTGGGCAAGCTCATTAGAGGACACACAGTCAGACCAAATCCCCGTACAGATAGACCAAGTCCCAGCACAGTCAGACCAAATCCCAGTACAGTCAGACCAAATCCCAGTACAGTCAGACCAAATCCCCGTACAGTCAGACCAAATCCCCGTACAGTCAGACCAAGTCCCAGTACAGTCCGACCAAATCCCAGTACAGTCAGACCAAATCCAATTACAGTCAGACCAAATCCCCGTACAGTCAGACCAAGTCCCAGCACAGTCAGACCACCGCCCACCTCCTCTGAGATACTAACACGTACACACCCAGAGAGAGAGAGCACACAAACATCCACCTACCAACCTTTTTCATTACTATTTTATGCTCTACAGTCTTTTCACACACACACACAAACACACACACACACACACACACACTAAACTGATAGTACAAGACCCCCCCCCCCATCACAGCAGAGGCCTGCAAGCATGTTTTTCAGGACAGCTCTGTATTTAAGACAGACCAACTGCAAAGCCAAAGATAACACAACCGACACACACACATGTTCACTATTTACACAGTATTTCAAAATAGCTTCCACGTAGGCCTCGTTACTGTCTTAGTTTATGCTTTACATAATCTATTGTAAGAGGCAATAGGGCGCCGCCAAAAGAAATGGGGTGCTTTTACATAATTGGGGTTATGCTGCGTTTTGGTTAAGACCGACACAGACATCATGAGTTAGGTATCCCAGAAACACTGGAGTAAATATATATTCTTAGGTATCCCAGAAACACTGGAGTAAATATATATTCTTAGGTATCCCAGAAACACTGGAGTACATATCTATTCTTAGGTATCCCAGAAACACTGGAGTAAATATATATTCTTAGGTATCCCAGAAACACTGGAGTAAATATGTATTCTTAGGTATCCCAGAAACACTGGAGTAAATATTTATTCTTAGGTATCCCAGAAACACTGGAGAAAATATATATTCTTAGATATCCCAGAAACACTGGAGTAAATATATATTCTTAGATATCCCAGAAACATTATGTATTCTTAGGTATCCCAGAAACACTGGAGTAAATATCTATTCTTAGGTATCCCTGAAACACTGGAGTAAATATCGATTCTTAGGTATCCTATAAACACTGGAGTAAACATACATTCTTAGGTATCCCTGAAACACTGGAGTAAATATCTATTCTAAGGTATCCCAGAAACACTGGAGTAAATATATATTCTTAGGTATCCCAGAAACACTGGAGTAAATATATATTCTTAGGTATCCCAGAAACAGTGGAGTAAATATTTATTCTTAGGTATCTCAGAAACAGTGGAGTAAATATCTATTCTTAGTAATCCCAGAAACACTAGAGTAAATATTTATTCTTAGGTATCCCAGAAACACTGGAGTAAATATGTATTCTTAGGTATCCCAGAAACACTGGAATAAATATGTATTCTTAGGTATCCCAGAAACACTGGAGTAAATATCTATTCTTAGGTATCCCAGAAACACTGGAGTAAATATTTATTGTCAGGTATCCCAGAAACACTCGAGAAAATATATATTCTTAGATATCCCAGAAACACTGGAATAAATATCTATTCTTAGGTATCCCAGAAACACTGGAGTAAATATTTATGCTTAGGTATCCCATAAACACTGGAGTAAATATATATTCTTAGGTATCCCAGAAACACTGGAGTAAATATTTATTCTTAGGTATCCCAGAAACACTGGAGTAAATATATATTCTTACGTATCCCAGAAACACTGGAGTAAATATCTATTCTTAGGTATCCCAGAAACACTCGAGAAAATATATATTCTTTGATATCCCAGAAACACTGGAGTAAATATATATTCTTAGGTATCCCAGAAACACTGGAGTAAATATCTATTCTTAGATATCCTAGAAACATTATGTATGCTTAGGTATCCCAGAAAAACTGGAGTAAATATCTATTCTTAGGTATCCCAGAAACACTGGAGTAAATATGTATTCTTAGGTATCCCTGAAACACTGGCGTAAATATGTATTCTTGATGCTGGATGAGGACATGAGCGAGATGCATCACATAAGGGAGGGTTTTAACTATTTAGAAGGTATCCTGACGTGCACACACACACCCAAACACATGCACAACGGCCTTACATAACAAGGCTGCAATATCCCACCATGGCTTTGTCTGACGTGTGTGTGTGTGTGTGTGTGTGTGTGTGTGTGTGTGTGTGTGTGTGTGTGTGTGTGTGTGTGTGTGTGTGTGTGTGTGTGTGTGAGCTGCATGTTGTGGAGCAGTAGTAAGTAGCGTGGGAGATGCAGCAGGTCAGAGTCGAGTCAGACGGCGGGACGTTGAGTAGCAGCAGCGGCGGTGGTGGTGGTGGTGGGTGGTGGTGGGTGGATAGGTCCGCTCCCCTACCTTGCTTTAAAGCAGAAACAGTAGCCTCCGGAAATACTGGCGCCTCTGATTAAACGTAAGAAGTCTTGAAAACAAGTAATTAGCTGTAGTCTATGCACGGAAATCAAGCAGATTATATTCATTTATTCCAAAACAGTTGCAGCCTAAAAATAGTTGTGCGTGAAGGAGAATGGTGCGGGCTCAACAAAGCTTCCTGAAACAGTACCACACGTCTACACGGCTACGCTGCACACAAACACATCTGGAAGGTGTGATGCCAACTAATGCTGAAATAAAAGTCATTAGACGTGGGGACTACATATGGTATGACTCTTTAAGTATCGGCCAGTATCCAGGACCTGTCTGGTCCAGTACTTCTGCTGAGCAGCGGAGGCTTACACCATCAGGTTTGAGTCGATTTTGTTCCACTACTGTAGAAATACACACGTCCACATGACCAGTAAAGCACGCCGTTAGCGGGGGACTATGACGCCTTACTCAGGGCTGCAGTGTTACCCATACTTCGTTTTAGCCTTGTATCAGCTCAATGTACAATACAGTATCAGTACTGCTGTATCCCTAACACGCACATCTTATATAGTATATTATTTATTTATATTTATATATACACTACCGTTCAAAAGTTTGGGATCACCCAAACAATTTTGTGTTTTCCATGAAAAGTCACACTTACTCAACACCATATGTTGTGAAATGAATAGAAAATAGAGTCAAGACATTGACAAGGTTAGAAATAATGATTTGTATTTGAAATAAGATTTTTTTTACATCAAACTTTGCTTTCGTCAAAGAATCCTCCATTTGCAGCAATTACAGCATTGCAGACCTTTGGCATTCTAGCTGTTAATTTGTTGAGGTAATCTGGAGAAATTGCACCCCACGCTTCCAGAAGCAGCTCCCACAAGTTGGATTGGTTGGATGGGCACTTCTTTGAGCAGATTGAGTTTCTGGAGCATCACATTTGTGGGGTCAATTAAACGCTCAAAATGGCCAGAAAAAGAGAACTTTCATCTGAAACTCGACAGTCTATTCTTGTTCTTAGAAATGAAGGCTATTCCATGCGAGAAATTGCTAAGAAATTGAAGATTTCCTACACCGGTGTGTACTACTCCCTTCAGAGGACAGCACAAACAGGCTCTAACCAGAGTAGAAAAAGAAGTGGGAGGCCGCGTTGCACAACTGAGCAAGAAGATAAGTACATTAGAGTCTCTAGTTTGAGAAACAGACGCCTCACAGGTCCCCAACTGGCATCTTCATTAAATAGTACCTGTTAGAGCCTGTTTGTGCTGTCCTCTGAAGGGAGTAGTACACACCGGTGTAGGAAATCTTCAATTTCTTAGCAATTTCTCGCATGGAATAGCCTTCATTTCTAAGAACAAGAATAGACTGTCGAGTTTCAGATGAAAGTTCTCTTTTTCTGGCCATTTTGAGCGTTTAATTGACCCCACAAATGTGATGCTCCAGAAACTCAATCTGCTCAAAGAAGTGCCCATCCAACCTATCCAACTTGTGGGAGCTGCTTCTGGAAGCGTGGGGTGCAATTTCTCCAGATTACCTCAACAAATTAACAGCTAGAATGCCAAAGGTCTGCAATGCTGTAATTGCTGCAAATGGAGGATTCTTTGACGAAAGCAAAGTTTGATGTAAAAAAAATCATATTTCAAATACAAATCATTATTTCTAACCTTGTCAATGTCTTGACTCTATTTTCTATTCATTTCACAACATATGGTGGTGAATAAGTGTGACTTTTCATGGAAAACACGAAATTGTTTGGGTGATCCCAAACTTTTGAACGGTAGTGTATATATACACATACACACATACATATATACATATACTTATATATATACACATACACATACACACATACATATACTTATATATATATATACTTATGTATATATATATATATATATATATATATATATATATATATATATATATATATATATATATATATATATATATATATATATATATATATATATATGTTGGGCACTTTCCCTACCGTTGAGTGTTTCATTTAATGAGGTTTATATATATATAGCCATCCATTATCTAAGCTGCTTAGATAATGGACCCTATCCCAGCATTCACTGGGCGGCAGGCGGGGAGACACCCTGGACAGGTCGGCTGTGATGGTATATATATATATATAAACACCACACACACTCCATAAACACTTCTACATTTAAGAACCTGTTGTCTCTTTCAGTTTTCTTACTCTTGCATGCTGCTCATAGCTTGAGTCGTTTGTATTATTTTCACATTGGCTGGTGTGAAGCAGGCATGTGGGGCCATGCTAACAGGGTTACGGGGGGAAATCCAGTGGCCAGTGTAGTTTTTCTTGCAGCAGCCCCCAAACGTCAGAATCATCACTACTCATGACAGACGCCTTGGTGTCCTGCAGGCCTGCAGGACACTGTGGGTGCAGTGGGGCAGCAGTGTAGCAGCAGTATGGGTGCAGTGGGGCAGCAGTGTAGCAGCAGTATGGGTGCAGTGGGGCAGCAGTATGGCAGCAGTGTGGCAGCAGTGTAGCAGTACTGTGGCAGCAGTATGGCAGCAGTGTGGGTGCAGTGTGGCAGCAGTGTAGCAGTACTGTGGCAGCAGTGGGGCAGCAGTATGGCAGCAGTGCGGCAGCAGTGCGGCAGTACTGTGGCAGCAGTGCGGTAGCAGTGCAGTGGGAGCAGTGTGGCAGCAGTGCGGCAGCAGTACGGCAGCAGTGTGGCAGCACTGTAGCAGCAGTGGCAGCAGTGCGGCAGCAGTGCAGTGGCAGCAGTATGGCAGCAGTGTGGCAGCAGTATGGCAGCAGTGTGGGTGCAGCATTTGCAGAGTTCAACCTCACGCTGACACACCTGGACTACGGAGACCTTTTACTTGTGTCAGATAACAACTACCTTTCAGAGTGTGGAAGTTGCACTTAGGGGTGGGGGGAAATCGATTCATGTAAGAATCGCGATTCTTATCCTCTACGATTCTGAATAGATTCACAAATTCTAAAAATCGATTTTTACAAACTTTTTATCCAGTCTTACGTGGCCTCCTCGCTGCTGGCAACGTTGACTTGCCTTGCACCTGTTCCGGCTTCCAGAAAACACGACTGTAGCTAGTCAGTCGCTGTAGACGTTAGCTATTGCTAGCCTTTCTAACAATGGAGCAGCAACAACTTCAGCCAGTCCCGTCATCATTGAAGGCAAGCGTCTGGGCGCATTTTGGACTTTACAATCTCCCGGGGACCAGGGAGCTTCACATGACTCATTTAATATGCAAGATTTGCAGAACGAAAGTGAAGTATTTCAGGATCACTACAGAAGTTAGCTGTCACATCATACGCCATCAACCAGAGTTGAAAGAATTGGAACAACGACCTCCTGCGATATTAACACACAACCCACGCATACTGCACCACTTTACCAAACCCCCAGCCAACTCGGAACCAAACCCCCAGCCAATTCTGAACCAAACCCCCAGCCAATTCTGAACCAAACCCCCAGCCAATTCTGAACCAAACCCCCAGACAACTCTGAACCAAACTCCCAGCCAATTCTGAACTAAACCCCCAGCCAACTCTGAACCAAACTCCCAGCCAACTCTGAACCAAACCTCCAGCCAATTCTGAACCAAACCCCCAGCCAACTCTGAACCACACCCCCAGCCAATTCTGAACCACACCCCCAGCCAATTCTGAACCGAACCCCCAGCCAATTCTGAACCACACCCCCAGCTAATTCTGAACCAAACCCCCAGCCAATTCTGAACCACACCCCCAGCTAATTCTGAACCAAACCCCCAGCCAATTCTGAACCACACCCCCAGCCAATTCTGAACCGAACCCCCAGCCAATTCTGAACCAAACCCCCAGCCAAATCTGAACTAAACCCCCAGCCAATTCTGAACCACACCCCCAGCCAATTCTGAACCAAACTCCCTGCCAACTCTGAACCAAACCACCAGCCAATTCTCATCCAAACTCCGTGCGAATTCTCAACCAAACCCCCAGCCAATTCTGAACCAAACTCCGTGCCAATTCTGAACCAAACTCCGTGCCAACTCTGAACCAAACTCCGTGCCAATTCTGAACCAAACCCCCTGCCAATTCTGAACCAAACTCCGTGCCAATTCTGAACCAAACCCCCAGCCAATTCTGAACCAAACTCCGTGCCAATTCTGAACCAAACTCCGTGCCAATTCTGAACCAAACCCCCAGCCAATTCTGAACCAAACTCCGTGCCAATTCTCAACCAAACCCCCAGCCAATTCTGAACCAAACTCCGTGCCAATTCTGAACCAAACTCCGTGCCAATTCTGGACCAAACTCCGTGCCAATTCTGAACCAAACCCCCAGCCAATTCTGAACCAAACTCCGTGCCAATTCTGAACCAAACTCCCTGCCAATTCTGAACCAAACTCCGTGCCAATTCTGAACCAAACCTCCAGCCAATTCTGAACCAAATCCCCAGCCAACTCTGAACCAACCCCCAGCCAATTCTAAACCAAACCCCCAGCCAACTCTGAACCAACCCCCCAGCCAATTCTGAACCAAACTCCCTGCCAACTCTGAACCAAACCCCCAGCCAATTCTGAACCAAACTCCGTGCCAATTCTGAACCACATCACCAGCCAATTCTGAGCCAAACTCCCTGGCAATTCTGAACCAAACTCCCAGCTAATTCTGAACCAAACTCCCTGGCAATTCTGAACCAAACTCCCAGCTAATTCTGAACCAAACTCCCAGCCAACTCTGAACCAAAATCCCTAGTTGCACTGTATGCAGTGATTTGGGCTGATTCTTTTCCCAGCCGTCCTGCTACTTCACTACTACTAATCTACGGCACTGTGGAAAAAGTAGAGCTCCAGCTGTGACGAGATGTGTTTAGCTAGAAGCACTCCAGCGCTCTCCGGGATGGTGCTGTTAATGCCCTGCATTACAGATGTGCTGCCTTTCACAACAACGCTCCCTGTTTGTTCTTTATTTCAGTAATCCAGATTCTCTGATGGGTTTTCAGACTAAGGATGCCAAGTCTAACTGTTTTTTTTTACAATGCAATTAATTGGAGCCCATATGGATTAGAGTGAAGCACCACATCAAGGTTACTACTTCTAAAAATGAGAACAAAGAAGAACATGCACACACAGTCATAATTTAGCTGAACTTTCTTACTGTACAAAAACATTAATAAAGTCAATATTCAGACAAATGGCCATTACCATGATAATTTATGAGAAAATATGATAAATTATGAGAACAGTTTCAAGTGCTGCAACTTGCAGCAGAACTAAAATATCAGAATTAGCTGTTCAGATGTTAAAATAGGAAGGAGGTGGACACAAAATCCAAACAATCCCCAAGTACCATTACCACCAACATATGAGATACTGACAAAAACTGTTGATCATAAACAAAAGAAGAAGATAAAATCAAACTAAGCCAAGCGGCCCCATCTGTTCAGCACGACAACATAATCCTGCTGACCGGCTGAATCCCAGCAGACCTCTCAGGTGTGCCGGCACTGCACTGGACTCTGTGCTTGGATATGATTCTGTGCACAACTGTGGTCCACTGACTTCCGGTTTCTACTGCAGCGATCATACCAGTTTCCTGTTTGTTGGCGCGTGCTATTGACGATGGCATATTTTTCGCGATGCCTGCAAGATTTGCCATGGATAAATGTCCACCACATGCACACAACTGTCCACAAACTTCCACCTGCACCTGCCAGCACACGGGGGAAAAGTTCCATCCTCATAATTGTGGACGTAACTTGACATTGTAGCAAATTCGGGGGGTGCAGCCGGGAACCTCCGCAGCCGGGACGCGAACCCGTGTCTCCCGCAACACGGGCGACTACGTTAACCAGTGACCCTTCAGTATAACGTGCACGGATAAATAGACTCGCTAGCCCTCGGCTAACGGGTCGGACCCTTTAGTCGACTGGTTAACGTAGTCTACAATATGTCCAAGGGGAAACTCCTCACCCGTGTGCTGGGAGGTGCAGGTGGAAGTGTGTGGACAGTTGTGTGCATGTGGTGGACATTGATCCATGGTAAATCTTGCAGACATCGCGAAAAATATGCCGTTGTCAATAGCACGCACCAACAAACAGGAAACTGGTATGACCGCTGCAGTAGAAACCGGAAGTCAATGGACTACAGTAATGCACAGAGTCGATTAGCCATAGCCTGTGTGTGGTGTGTTCTCATCTACTCTGTAATGAGGGAAAAAGGTAAACGGAGCAGGGAAAACGGAGCAACTCCTGGCTGAGTAACACACACACACACACACACACACACACACACACACACACACACACACACACACACACACACACACACAGCAGCTGCATCGATTTCACATCCTAACACACTTGCACTTCTAATGTCTATTATATTTCAGCAGATTATGTTTTTTTAATAAAGGATTTGAATGGAATTCCTCCCTCACCACACGACAGTAGACTGACAGGAAAGAGTGATGGGGGAGAGGGAGATAAACGAGGGCAGGGGGTGGGGGATCAGGAGTTGTGAAGGTGACAACGGTTGTCAGTAGAGTGTGAACCTACGGTGTCACGCCTTGGCCTACTGCGCCCCCAGAATACCTAATGTACCTCACATCCCTCCCGGGGCCTGAAACGTTAACGTCCTTCTGTCACCCACGACGTGCGTATTGATCGGCCGTGTTCCACTACAATCACATACCACGCGTATAACTCTGGGGGATCTACCCAAACCTCGCATGACATATGGGCGGAGTGTGGCTCCTGGTGGGCTGCTGTGTGTGTGTGTGTGTGTGTGTGTGTGTGTGTTGTTGAGGTTTCCAGCCCATAAATTGCCTATCTATGGATACTTCCTGTGCCTCAGTCTAAGCATCTGAAGAAGAGAGAGAGAGCAAATGATTCGAGCAGGAGAAACTCTCCATCATACTTAATGGGATGCATTTATCCACACAATGTCATCAGATGATATGTATGAGTGTGTGTGTGTGTGTGTGTGTGTGCGTGCGTGCGTGCGTGCGTGCGCGCGTGCGCGCGCGCGTGTGTGTGGTTAGAGAGCGGGGGTATATCACAGAATCACTTGGCATAACGCTGGGGGCAGAAGGTGTATGTGTCCAGGCTGATTAACTGGACTCAAACTTGCAATGTTGCAAATACATAGCCAGCACTTGATACAATGTTGCAAATACATAGCCAGCACTTGATACAATGTTGCAAATACATAGCCAGCACTTGATACAGTGGCGGCCATAGGGCTCCTCCCAGCGATTTTTAGTTTATTTATTATTTCTGCATAGAATCTGTCTCAGTCTGTGAGGTCTAACTGTGATAATTATCGGCTGCTCTGTTCAAACTGAAGCCGTGAGCTGTTTCTTTATTTGCACCATATTTATACACATACCTCTACTCCAAGCGCAGGTGTCAGCACGTCTGTCTGTCTCTCTCTCTCTTCCTCTCCTGAACACTTCTCCTTTTCTCAGCTCTTCTGCTAGTCCTCATCCTTACCAAATCCACACCCCAGTTCCTCTGCACTCCTCTGCTGCCGACAGCTCTGTCTCTGTCTCTGTCTTTGTCTCTGTCTCTGTCTCTCCAAGTCTCATTTATATTCCCTCTTTGTGAGCAGGCTTCCTCCGGGCCATAAACTCCATAGCTCACTCTGTCCACCTCCATGTACCATGTGCCCCCCTGCCCCCACCCCCACCTCTTTTCACTCAGTTCCCCGTTTTCCATCCTCTGTCTCTCTTTCTCTCCCTCTCCCCATCTCTCCGAAAATGGGGTTCAGGTGCCATCAATTGAAAATGACTATTTTCATTCCTTCCGTGCCTCCAGCTTTCTTCTCATCAGTCACTGTGTACTGTCCCACTGGCTTTACTGCCCCGGGGCAAAGACAAGAAACACACACACGCACACACACGCACGCACACACACACACACACACACACACACACACATATGCATGGTCATGCATATATATATGCATGAGTGGGTGAAGCCAGGGGAAAGTTGAAAATGGGAATGATAAGGAGTCTCACTTCAGTAAATGTTTGTGAAGTTACTATGTTTTGCTGAACGAGGTGACACAATGACGAGTCAGGTTATCAGCCACTGATAAAGTCCTTGCATTTATAATAATGAGGAAAAATACAAACGTTGTCTGTGGTGACATTCCCGCCAAAAGTCCTCAGTGCTAGAAAGGAAGTGAGGTGTTTTCAGCAGCCAGGCAGCAGTGGTGGTCCACCAGAGAGGACAGGCAGCAGTGGTGGTCCAGCAGAGAGGACAGGCAGCAGTGGTGGTCCACCAGAGAGGACAGGCAGCAGTGGTGGTCCAGCAGAGAGGACAGGCAGCAGTGGTGGTCCACCAGAGAGGACAAGCAGCAGTGGCTGGTCCAGCAGAGAGGACAGGCAGCAGTGGTGGTCCAGCAGAGAGGACAGGTAGCAGTGGTGGTCCACCAGAGAGGAAAGGCAGCAGTGGTGGTCCAGCAGAGAGGACAGGTAGCAGTGGTGGTCCAGCAGAGAGGACAGACAGAAGTGGTGGTCCAGCAGAGAGGACAGGCAGCAGTGGTGGTCCAGCAGAGAAGACAGGCAGCAGTGGTGGTCCAGCAGAGAGGACAGACAGCAGTGATGCTCTGTGTTCTGCTGCTGTGGTGGACAAACTAGTTAACAGTTTCCAAGAATCCTGGGAAGTGTAGGCCGTAAAAGAACGCAACCGGAATCTTCGTGATTACCACTAAAAAGTACGATGTTTGGTGCTTTGTCAAAATCTAGACACTCCCCTCCAGTAAACCAGATTAAATTGAACTGTACCAAACCGAACTAAAATGGAAGACGGGGGGGTGATTTCCAGAGGAGAGAACGAGAGAGACAGGGAGCTCGATGTGGAATATGTACACAGACAAGACGGCAGAAACAGAGGGTTCCAAACGGGAGGAGAGGAACCTAGTGAGGGCGTAAGATGGGCTAGAGAGAGAGACGAGGAAACGACAGGAAAACACACTGAGCATCTTCAGCTGGGGACGTGTTTCACCTCCGAGCAGCATCCAGTGTTTGGTCTATGAGCAAATTCAGCGATAACAGATATAAATAATATTGTAGGGGGGAGGGGGAGGGGGGATGTTGAAATGGGGGCTGGGCAGACAGACAGAGAGAAGAGCGGATAGGGAGTGAGAGAGAGAGATAAGTGAAGAAGGTGGCTGTAGCATGGTGTGATGTGCCGTACGGGGTACGTGGGAGGTAGTGTTGTCACAGCACATGTGATGCTGTCACCATTATCGCTGGCTCACACTCCGCAAAACAGAGAGTATGTGTGTATACTCGGTGTCTTCTCCTGGAGCTCCACCTTGCCGTGGTGGAGAAGCTTGCGTGTAGCAGGAGCTATGCTGTCCGGAGCGTGGCTCCTGGTAGGGTCACCCAAGGCGGACGGGTCAAGGGGGAGCTCCCAGACGAAGCGCGATCCAACAAAGACCTCAACGGTGGAACTGGTGGAAGATGTCTCCAGGTCACAACGGCAGTGAAGGCGGATGAAGGCTGCAACAGAGGGCGGTCCCCAACCGTCTTGCTTCTCCATGCCATTGGACGCTGGCCACCCCCTGCCAAGGACCGTGTGGTGGCTGCAGGAGCATCAGCCACTCCACGTAATAAGCTGTCAAGCGCAGGCGTCCTCCCGCTATGCAGCTCCAGGATGGGCCTCTACACCCACCTGAGGACCCAGAGGGAGGACGGTCATACTTGATCCTGAATGACCACCAATGATGATAACGGTGTCCTTGTACCTGAATATATGGATAGGCTCCGAGAAACCTTGTGTGTGTGTGTGTGTCTGTGTGTACTTGTCTCCATTTAGAGGATGCAAAAACTGGGTTTCATCAGTTCTGTGTTCCGGCAGCGGTCGACTGGTGCCTCCCAGGCACAAGGGCTCTGCCTATCACTGACTGCATTAAATTAATCTTGACATTTATCCAGTGTGACATTTTTCTTCATGTGTTCACCAGAAAAGCGGGTACTATTTAGAAAGCTCCGGCACTCCAGCAGACTAACCGGACCTCTCATCTGGAACACAGGCTTAAACCCACGAACACCGCAGAATCTTGGAAAATTGAACAGAATATATATATATCTATATATATCTATATAGATATATGTGTGTGTGTGTGTGTGTGTGTGTGTGTGTGTGTGTGTGTGTGTGTGTGTGTCTATATCTATCTATCTATCTATCTATATATATATCTATATATATGTGTCTATATCTATATCTATATATATATAGATATATAGATATATATCTATATAGATATATATATATATATATATATATATATATATATATATATAGATATAGACACACACACACATATATATATATATATATATATGTGTCTATATCTATCTATCTATCTATCTATATATAGATATATAGATATATATATGTATATATTCAACTTTTATCTTAAACAAAATGTGGTTAAAAGACAATACAACGGTGAAATCAAGTGGCTCTCTTTTTCTTGAAATCGCTCTTATTAACGACCAGTGATGAAAGCCACGTCAGCTCTCATCCCTGCATCACCCCTGCTTCCTGCACACCAGCAGGGTGCAGGAAGCAGGGGTGATGCAGTCCTGTTTGAAATGTGTTTGTTGCATTTTAAATGAGGGGGAAAACATGGTCAGCCGAGGGACCAGAATAGAGGCGGGGAGCTGAGCGGAGCGACACGGGCTTGTTTTTGTGGGTTATTGTGCAGGGCTTTTTGAGATATTATCCGCTCTTCCAAATCTTGCTGATGCGCTTAGAGGCCGTAGCTTAGCATCCAGCCAGCGCGAGCATGTGTTACTTGTCCAATCAGATTACTGCGGGCAGCCGCCCTGCTCTGCATGTGGCCGCTGAGAGCCAGCGGAGGACTGCCCCGCTGGGCTGCGCCGTGTGGCTCCGACGACGGGGGAATTTGGGACGCTCACGGGGACGACTTGGTTCCGAAGGCCGTGCTAGTGACGCACGTCGCTCTCCGCCGCCCTGCTGGGGGAGTCAGCGGTGCAGGGCTGAACAGTGTCGGTCAGTGGTCCATGTGACTGCGACTCGTTGTGTATGTGTGAATGAGTCGCTGTGTTTACATGCTCGGTTAGGTGGAGCTGCGGTGGCAGCTCGCTTAGGCCACGTGACTGGACTACTGTCTGTACAAGAACCGGGGCAGAACCGATTTATTGACGGCGGTATGTCCGACCCCGGTACGGTACGTGGCGATATGCCCCCTTGCAGCTGGTTGCTCCCCCCCCCCCGCTTTTTCCTCCCTCAGATATGACCGACTGTGTCTGTAGAGACGCCCGAACAAGCCGGAAGTAACCCGGGGATCCGGACCGCCAACCCCCGTGTTGGTAGGCAACGGAATAGACCAACACGCCAGCTGGCTGCTGTTGGATCTTGTTTCAGTTGACCTGTTGCGTCACATATCAGACAAGCGACAAACACGTCAGCAAGCTGACACAACAAAGTTTGTCTCCTCGTCTGTCCAGAATTTCGCGGTTCTCGCTCCAGCACTCGCCATGTTGACACAGCGCTGCTCGACTTCCGGGTGAAAGACCGCTGCGGGAACTATGGAGCATGCGCAGAGCGCCTAGGCCGGTTCAGGGCCGACTGAAGCGTAAGAGTAAATCCATCCCTAACCGCGTCATCTCCGTCTCTTAGGGTCGAACTAACAGCTTCACATGTATGTGAAAAGTCCAGTTTTAGTTGGACTAACACAATCAATCGATTTGTTCTAACATCGTGTAAACGTACTGACAGAGAGACAGACAGAGAGACAGACAGAGACAGAGAGACAGAGAGAGAGAGAGACAAAGAGAGCGAGAGAGCGAGAGAGAGAGAAAGAGAGACAAAGAGAGCGAGAGAGCGAGAGAGAGAGACAGCAAGAGAGAGACAGAGAGACAAAGAGAGCGAGAGAGCAAGAGAGAGACAAGGAGAGCGAGAGAGAGACAAAGAGAGCGAGAGAGAGAGAGAGAGAGAGACAGAGAGACAAAGAGAGACAGAGAGAGAGAGAGAGAGAGAGAGAGAGACAAAGAGAGCGAGACAGCGAGAGAGAGAGACAGACAGCAAGAGAGAGACAGAGAGACAAAGAGAGAGAGAGAGAGAGAGAGACAGAGAGAGACAGAGAGAGAGAGAGAGAGAGAGAGAGAGAGAGAGAGAGAGAGAGAGAGAGAGAGAGAGAGAGAGAGAGAGAGAGAGAGAGAGAGAGAGAGCCGAGTGTCAAAGTGATATAAGACAGGGAACAAAATTCTAGATGAAACCTCTCCCTCCCTTCAGATGTTTGTTGATTATCCCCGCTCAGTTGCGCCCCTCATGCCCCCTCCCCTCCCCCCCTCTCTCCCTCATACTAAATGGAGGCTGTGTGCCACTGTGTTAGAAAGCCAGTCACATCCCTCGCTCTCCCTTTCACCCCCTTATCCCCCCCCCACCTCGCTCTATCCATCCTCGAAACACAGTTTGTTCAGTTTCTGACTTGCTCCCTCTCTTTCTCGCTCGCTCTCTCTCTCTCTCTCTCTCTCTCTCTCTCTCTCTCTCTCTCTCTCTCTCTTCCTTGGTTTGCTCCCCCCAGCCTTGGTTCTGTCTGCACGGACGCCCTTGGATGATTCTGCCGGAGTCATCGCCTTCAAAGCCTGACATGAATACAGGGTGTGTGTGTGCTTCTGGGTTTTAGATGTGTGTATATCTATGTACACCGATGAGCCAAAACATTATGACCACTCACAGGTGAAGCGAATAATGTTGACCGTCTCCTAACAGGGGTACGGGTCAAGGTTTAAGTAGACCAGAATCACCAGATGGTAGGTGAACAATCAGTCCTCGTAGTCAACGTGCTGGATGCAGGAGGAATGGGCAGGAGTAAAGACCTGAGCGACTTTGACAAGGGCCAAATTGTGATGGCCAGACGACTGGGTCAGGGCTTACCGAAATGGCAAGGCTTCTAGGGTGCTCCCAGTCGGTCCTGATGACGGTGTGCTGTGTGCGTGGCTGGTTGAACAAGGCTGGAAAGGTTGCTTGGTCATTTTCCTGAACAAAAGTGCGTTGAGTTGGCAGAGTTAATCAGATCCAATCCTGGAGACATGCCGTCACACACACGCTGTACTGAACACGATACGGATGTAGGAGAAGCTCCGCCAGTCAGGCAGCGTCTTGATCGGGTTCCTCGGACCTACTGACAGTGGTCCGAGAAAGGACAAATCACAAACCGGTGACAAGGTGTTGGGCACCCAAGGCTATCCCGTCTGGTTGAAACTGACAGAATGTCTATGGTGGCACTAGTCACAGAAAATCTTAGTGACGGTTACCGGAGGACTGTGTCACAACATACAGTACATCACACCCTGCTGCATATGGGGCTATGTAGCGCAAACAGGCCAGAGTGCCCACAATGAACCCTCTCCAACATCGAAAGCGCTTACAATGGGCACACAAGCATCAGAACTTGACCTTGGAGCAGTGAAGGAAGGTCACCTGGTCCGATGAGTCCCCTTTTCATTTAGATCATGTGGATGGCCACGTACATGTGCGTCATTTACCTGTGGAAGCGATGGCACCAGGATGCACTGTGGGAAGACGAAAAGCTGATGGAGGGAGTGTGATGCTCTAGGCGTTCTTCTGCTGGGAAACCCTGGGTCCTGCCATTCATGTGGACGTCAATTTGACATGTACCACCTACCTAAACATCGCTGTAGACCAGGTACACCCCTTCATGGCAATGGTATTCCCTGATGGCAGTGGCCTCTTTCAGCGGGACAATGCGCCCTGCTACACTGCACACATTGTTCGGGAATGGGTTGAGGAACATGATGAGGTATTCGAGGTCTTGTCCTGGCCTCCAAATTCTCCAAATCTCAATCAAATTGAGCATTTGCTGAATGTGCTGGACCAATAAGACCGATCCATGGGGGCTCCACCTCGCAACTCAGAGGACCTCAGGGATCTGCTGCTAATGTTTTGGTGCCAGAACCCCTTCAGGGGGTCTTGTAGAGTCTATGCCTCGGTGGGTCGATGCTGTTTTGGTGGCACACAAAGAACCAACAGCATATTAGATACATGGTCATAATGTTTTGGCTCATCAAGTCGAGTCAGAGTCAAGTCAAACGATTTCAATTGCGCATTTCATACACGGGGGCCCTGTGATGGCCTGGTGGCCTGTCCAGGGTGTCTCTCCGCCTGCCGCCCAGTGACTGCCGGGATAGGCTCCAGTATCCCCGCGACCCTGACAGCAGGATAAGCGGTTTGGGTAATGGATGGATGGATGGATTGCATACACAGGCACACACAATGTGCTTTACATAAAGCGACAATACAATCGCAACACAATCATAAAAGTGCAAATGTAGAAATAGATATGCATATCAACAGGTGTTAGTGCAGTTACACAGGAATCGGAGCAGAATATACAAATATACAAAACACACACACACACACACACACAAACACACACACACACACACACATACCAATAACTTATCTATAGGCTGTAGTGAAAAGTAAGGTTTTTAACCTGATTTGCAGTGTGGGGCCTCTCTCAGGTCCTCAGGTAGGGCGTTTAGAGTTAGTATGGGGGATGGTTAAAAGACCACTGCCTTTGGACCTGAGAGTTCTTGCTGGTTTGTATCTTACTAGCACAACTGTTATATAGCGCAGTGCTAGGCCATTTACAGCTCTGTATACAAGCAACAGATTTTTAAAATCGATTCTGGTTTTGATGGGGAGCCAATGCAGTGATCTAAGAACAGCTGTAATGTGTTCATACTTTTTATTTCCGGTGAGAACACATGCAGCCGCATTTTGAATTCACTGCAGTTGCCGCAAAACTGATGTTGGGAGGCGGGTGAACAGACAGTACCAGTAGTCTAGGGTACCTTGTTATAAAGGCATGGATTCATTTCTCAGACAGATTTCGATAGAAAGCCCCTTAGTTTTCAAATGTTTTTAAGATGGCAGGAGGTTGATCTTCTGAGATTACTGATGTAGGTCTTAAAATTTAGATCGCCGGGCGCCCGGGTGGCATGGCGGTCTATTCCATTGCCTACCAACACGGGGACCGCTGGTTCGAATCCCTGTTTTACCCCCGGCTTGGCTGGGCGTCCCTACAGACACGATTGGCCATGTCTGTGGGTGGGAAGCCAGATGTGGGTATGTGTCCTGGTCGCTGCACTAGCGCCTCCTCTGGTCGATCGCGGCACCTGTTCGGGGGGTGGAGGGGGAATAGCGTGATCCTCCGACACGTTACGTCCTCCTGGTGAAACTCCTCACTGTCAGGTGAAAAGAAGCGGCTGGTGACTCCACGTGTATTAGAGGAGGCTTTTGGTAGTCTGCAGCCCTCCCCGGATCAAGCAGATCAGCAGAGGGGATGGCGCAGCGACCAGGACAGCTTGGAAAATAGGATAGTTGGCCAAGTACAATTGTACAAAAGGGGGAAAAATCCCCCCCCAAAAAAGAAATTTAGATCGCCACCTATGATTACACCCAGATGTCTAGCTTCACTTTCGCACTCCAGAGACAGATAATTGAGATGAGCTGCAATTCTCTGTCTCAGAGTCTTTGCACCACAAATTAGTATTTCTGTTTTGTCATTGTTCAGTTGTAGAACGTTATCTGCCATCCATAGATTAACATCATCAATACACTGAGTTAAGGAACGTATGGTATCTAGGTCATCAGGAGATAGGTACAGTTGAGAATCATCTGCATCATTATGGTAATTTATTTTTATGTTTCTGTATAACATGTGTGAGTGGGAGATATAGAGATTAAAATGGTAATGGTCCAAGAATCGAACCTTGGGGTACCCCACATATAGTTGTGTTGTGTTGTTGTGTTGTTACTTGATGTTAAGTACACTGAGAGAGCCATGAAACTGGAGTCAAATTCCATGTTTGTGCAAACCTACATGGCCAATAAACATGATTCTGATTCTGATTCCGATAATACCCACTTTATCCGGGGCAAAGTCTCCAATGGACATAAAGAACAGACTGTCCTGTAGGTAGGTTCCAAACTAGTTCGGATCTGGGTTGGATAGGCTGAACCATTTTTCTAATCCCTCTAGCAAAATGTCGTG